>NW_020799101.1:39264073-39276715 GCF_003259725.1 Athene cunicularia | reverse complement strand
CCCCCCCCCCCCCCGCCTGCCATGATGTACTACTATATTCAATGCTAGTATGGTTGGTGGGATCCACTTTAACTAGGCAATTTTTCTCTTAACGACATTTTCTTAACCCAACGGCCCTCTTCAGGGCCACAGCAGGGCTGGTCTGTTCTTCCAAGAGGTGGCCTTAGACCTATAAACAAAAATATATGGTGACTGAACACAGGCAAACAAGGGGGGAGATGAGAAGAATTGTAAAAACTTTTCATCAAATTTTGATGTAAAAATGGGCAACAAATTCAGAATTATCACATTAAAATACCATAAAATTGTCCATTTGAGCAAGAAGAGTGTTGATGCTATTATTTTAAATTCATATGGAATCACCGCAATAAAAATATTATAATAGGAGTGGGTGCATTAACAGATTAATTTATTTTCTCTCCAAATTTTAAGACCCTTCATGAGAAAATTGAAATAAATATTTGATATAGTCTAGTACTTTAAATCTTGAATTAAGTCTTGGTGGTTTGCAGCCACAAAAGGTATTTAAAGAGGGACCATGGTGAAGGAAAGGTTGAGAACTCCTGTTCTAGACTGCTTTGTCAATAGGCTTTCATCTCAGCCTTCAGCTTGATTCACAACAGGCACATAAATCTGCACCAGGCCATTGCTTAATGCAGCTGACTCAGACTGACAACGCTTTTAGAGAGGACTTCTACAGCAATGCCAAGCTCAGCAACACCTGGGGAAGCTACAGCAGCCTCCGTCATACAGCTTTAATCTGAATACCAAAATCACACAAAACTGTAGCTGAAAAAGCATTAGGTGCAAGGGCAAGCTCAGACTGTGAAACACACAGAAGGTTCTAGTAAAGCTTCATGCCATATCCTATCGGGGGTGGGGAAGAGGCAGACCTGCTTCTTCCAAAGCTGCATCTTCCAAGTACATGTGGTCACTATGCCAGCCCTTTACAGGAGCTAATACAGTATTTCATAAGGACAATTTTCTGTCTACCTACTAACATCAGCTGAGATTCAATCTTCTGCAACTAGCCTTCCACTATTAGGCTTGCAGCTAGAGATTTATTACAAGGAGTAAAGATAGGATTCTGCCTTCTATTTCGGTAGTCTCACTGTGCTTAGCTGTTAATTAAATCTGGGAGCACATCAGGATAAAGACAAGTGCACACAGGCTAATTTAGACAGTTAATATTGAAACAAGAAGCCACACACTGCCTATGGAAAATACATGACAAGGATAAAATATCCTAAACACTAACATAATTGAAGAGCAATGGCTAACAGCCTTTTACATTTAGTACTGTTCTGTCATAGCTTAAGCTTCACTTACATGAGTTATTTAGCCTGATCTGAAGTATTACTCAATGCTGAGCACTGCTGCTGTTTACAAATATGTTAGCCAGCTGAGACTAATCCCTTCCAATGCAAATGTTGGAGAATTCTTTAGGCAAACAAAGGATTTCAATGCTAGAAAATTACTTCTAATTTTATTTAATTCCATCTAAATATAAATATGGCAATCTTCTGTGCTGTGCAAGGGGTTAAAAAATAAAAATTAAAAATGAGCGTTATCTCAAAAGGAAACTTTAAAACAATGCAGATTGTTTTGTGCCTCTCTGCAAGATCTACATCTCTGTTCACGGAGAGGATGTTGGCACTACATTCAACAGTGTGCTTGTAGTATACATAGGGAACACCTGTGTTACCTTTAAATAAATTTGCTTGGGGACTAATAACATAGACAGGAAAACATGAGAGTATTTACTCTGAACCTCATGTGTGGTTTGATTGCTTCTGCCTCTACATTGTTTCTGGAACCTAAGACACTTTTTATTTTTTCTAAAATTGCTTCTGCCTCTACATTGTTTCTGGAACCTAAGACACTTTTTATTTTTTCTAAAGCCAAGCATGCCACACTTGCATGGGTACATCTCTTCCCTAAGGAATCACCCTTACTGACTGTGATGCAGACATACCTTCAGTGGTATGAAGCAGAAGTTCCCCCAGAGAAGACAGTGGGCTTACTTACATTACTCCACAAGGGAGAGGTAACTATCATGAGGAGAACTAAAAGAAATGAAAAAGAGAAAAAAAAAAAAATAAATAAACCCAGAAGTTTTGAATAACAAACTTAGGAGGCAGAACGTGTGCTAGCGGAATTAGGGCTGCAGTCTCTAAGGATACCGGCCCTACCATCTTTCATCTGTCACTAAAAATTAACTTCATAAAAAATGATCTTAGGAGGGTGCAATCGCACTGCGGTGCCAGGAGAGATCTCAAAGGAAGCACATGCTCAACTGTGTGATCACAGCAAAATGACAACAGTGAAATCTAAAAATAAATTGGTTCTTTGCTCTGAAGCTGCTTTCTCCCACAGATGCCCCAAGCAGAGCCTCCAATTACTGCTTTAAGGGCTAGGCAGAGAAATAATCCGTGGACGTTACTTGTTTCCTACACATCATGTCCGCATGTCGAGAAGGCGAGCTTGTTACCGTGTGAGAAAGCATAAACAAGGGGTTTGTACGCAGACTGTGCATCTGAGTAAGTATCCACTCAAATCCTTTTATATTGAGGCCCCTTCTCAGATGTCTAGTAACCATTATTATTCACTAGGCAAGACAAGACTGGACCACAACAAATCACATATCAGATGCAAGAGCATTAAAAAGTGAGACAGGGAAGCTGTGTGCAGCAGAGTATCATTTCCAGCAAAATAAGTTATTTTGACAAGCCCATCATACCATGGGCATAACTGCAAATGGCTGTACTGGAACAGAGCAATCATCCACCACTGTCTCAGTAGCTTATCATCAGTTTGGTATAATCCTTCCCACAGACATAAGAGCAAAACAACTATTGTAATTGCATCCTATGCATTCTAGGTGCTGTTCTTATACAAAACAGCAGCTTTTTTAGAAGAGGATGAGAGCCATGGTTGCTGTTTAAGGACGAGTCATAAGGTACGTACATGAACTAATAAAACAGTTAACATTTAAAGCCCCCCTCTGAACAAAGAGAAATCTTTCTGGCAGCCTAAGCCCTACCTGTTCTGAAGCACCCAACAGTATTTTACCTTATTTACACTGCACTCAGAAGAAGGGGCCCAAATCAACATTGGAGGTTTTTTGCCCAGTTCCCCTACTTTAACAGAACACCCATGTTAGTTTAGAAAAAAATTTGCTCTTTTAGCTGAAGTACTACCAAGAAAACCAGTGGCAACAACATAACTCCTTTCCTGTTTCCTAAATCCTTTCAGCAAGTCAGGGCACAGCCATTCACACAGACTCCAACTGAATCTTGGTGCCTAATTTGGGAGACAACTAGATTAGATGAACTCTACCAGCACTCCCTGTTACCAAGTCAGTAAGTAGCTGCATCTGAAAGAGAGCCCAGCCCAAAACCAAAGATATAATTATCTGCATCAGAAGCTACTACACATATTGAACAGCAACATTTGAGATCATCCATTCCCTAACTGCTCTATAGCATAATGATTGTTCTTTTCCCTTAAAATTAAGACAATTTAGTTTTAGACTTAATATTCTTTTTAATATATAGAGAGACAGCAGCAAACAAAAACCTACATCCTTGCTTGAAAATCACCCCAAGTCATTCATCACATATACCTTTTCTCAAATGCTACAGAGTGGACTGTTCACTAGCAAACAGATTTGGAATATGCAAAAGCTACAAAGAAACTATCCCAACCCCAGGATTTCTGTGAAGTCATCAAGCATTTACATTCATGAAGCAAAATATTTTAAAAACAAACACCTCTGAGATGTCAGGATGCTCCACAGTGTGTGAGAACCTGAGAATATGCTTGAAAAAGAAGTCTCAATTATCTCACACTGGACAGGAAAGCATGCTAAACGCATAACTTGCAGAGACAGCAAATTTGTTCAGGGTTGGGATGGGTTTTTTTTGCTTTTTATTAATAATTCCATTTACTAACATGAACAAATATTAGTTTAAGCTAGTGCCATGCCAAAGATACATGGTCCTATCTACCTCTGTTGCCTATCACAAACACCTCCCTTTTCTCCCTGTAACAGCAGAACGTTGTCCTGAAAGTCCATATGAGGTTGTCCAACACACACGTGGCTGTGTAGCACATTGGCTCATCAACACTGCACCTCAGAAAGAATGTTTTTTCACGGCTGCTCTATCCACAGACGCTCTGGCATTGCAGAGTGGTACATCTCTTAAGAAGCCAGGAGAAAAACATATAAGCTGCAAGCCAGCTTACAGAGAAGCTGGTGAAGTACAGTGCAGAAGGGATAAAACAAACTCCGAGACACATTTGACATAATCAAAGGTTCTTTATGGTTTCTACAGACAGACCTAAAGAAACATACCACGTCCCTAAGCTCCTGTAGTGACACCATCTATCCCTAATCCTAGAAACTTCATTCAAAACTAACATGACCTTCATCAAAGCTCTGAAACTCAGTTTTTAAATGAACACTCCTCTACCTCCACCTGACCACCCACAAGGAACACTGGGGCATCACACAAAGCTACCACCCTTCCACATTGCTACCGGCCCATTACCATCTCCATGCCAGGACAGGTCCCTGAAGCTGCCTTCTTGGCCTGCCTCACACATCAGAGTTCCTCAGGGAGGAGAGATCCAGTCCTGCAAGCCTCCCCTTTCACAAACAGGTCTGTTGACTCTGACAGCATCATTTGGCTGGGCCTCCCAAATGGCTCCTGTCTCTCACAGCTGAAAGCAATGCAGGACAGATTAGGAGACACTCCCTCCCCTCAGCACCTGCTAGCACATGAACAGAAGCAGTTGAGCACTCCAGGGGTGATAGTTAGGGGGTACAAGAGCACCTAGGCAGGCTTTTATTCCTACAAGCAAAAATTATGTTTCTTCAGTCAATACCCCTGCTACATTTCTCTTGCTTTCTGCATTCTTTCTGGTAGAGCTCTTATGCCTGACCCCAGAGGGCTCATCCAGCATCCTATCAAAATGGTACCTTCCTCTCTCACTCCCCTGCTCCCCCCAACCACAACGTCAGGAACAGCAGTTCTGATTATATTAAATCTCAGTGTAAACAACTGCAAGTGAAAGGGATTAATGTTCACCACATACGTAGGGCTTCTTCCCTCCCTTCTAGGCAATAAAATCTTGCAGTATTAATGACTCTGGTCTCTCCTCTCCCCTGTACTCTTTTAACTGGAAGAAAAAAGTGGTGGGAAATAAAAAATAGTTTAAAAAGCACAAATAGCACTGAAAAGACTATTAGAAAATAGATATCCAGGTAGAGAGATCAGAAGACAGCCCAGAACACAAAGTCAGCTCTTACCTTCTGCATGTACCTGTGAAAGGTGAGTGTAAAAGTTGGAGACACTTAAACCACTCTTCAGCCAAGCTGTAAAAATCAGTTTCCTATAGTTCTGGTTCAAACAGTGGCTCTTAAGCGCTCTTCTCTCCAGCTTCTGTTTGGTTACTAATCCTTACTGCACAGGAAAAGGAGAGTTGTATTTCATTTAACCCCTTCAACCTCTAAGTTTCTTCACAGTTTTTGCTTTTGCTTGGGAAAGCCAGAGCCGTAAGCGTGCACGCACACATGCATGCTTTGGAATTGTTTCTAGCTCCCGCAGTCTGCGTGTTACACACATTAGCTCTAAACCATGCCGTAAGTTATTGCAGGGGTGGAGCCCTTTGTAACTAGTTTTAGCTGTAGGCAGCATATCAAAAGAGAGTTATCCACAGATCCCTTCAGTATTCATCTTCAGTAAGTTCCTAACTCTAAAAAAAAAAATTATTTAACAACATTTACTTTAAAACTAAAGCCTGAATCACAGTTCACAGACATGCTTTTAACTAAAGAAAGTCTGAACTTAAATACAATTTACAGTCAGATCTGGCTCTAGGTAGCATTAAGCAGATCCCTAAGGTCTGAAAATACCAGCACTTTGGACACAGATCTGAATTTAACCAAAGACAATGGCAGCTCAGGTTTCTCTTTTTTTTTTCCCCTATAACAAATGCCATGCAATTCAGAAACACTTTGAAAAATCCCATGAAGGAACAATTTAGCAACAGAAAAACTGTTAAGGGAAAAGGAATCTAGTTGGATGCATTACAAGGAAAAACTTGTGCTGTTAATCATGTGGATCACTAGAGAAATCATTGCATAACAACCTACATGTTGCTGTTATTATCTTGAAAACAGATAATTTCCCTCCTCCCCTATTGATTTTGTTCTCTGCTTAGTATAAAACAAATAAATATTGAAACAGAGACACCACTGGTCTATAAAAATAGATTCTGGTCCAACTGTTATAGCAGCTACCAGCATTTCAACCCTAATTAATATTATGACTGAGGTATCCAACATTATGAGAACAGCTTTGAAGTCGTAAGTCTGCGTTGGTCTTTTTGTTTGCCTTCCAGTTTCAGAGTCCTTTTTCATCAGTAGTTCATCTGAAAACGTGAGAAACAGAACCTTGCTTTAAAAAGGGACGATGAAGCTTCTACCTTCAGGTAATTCCACGTGCTGGATCTTCCAAGGAAGACATCAAGATGTGCAATGAAATCTCCAGAACTGGTATCGCAACTCTCTTCTTGGCCACACTGCTGTTTTAGATGATAGAAAGAGACAATATCCTTGGAAACTGTTGACAAGCCCAGACACACACAGCTCCAAACGGAAAAGAAAGTTTCTTGCAGCCACATAAATGCACCAGGCAACACTGAAGCAATTTTACACTAGGGATACAGCTCTTTTCATCCTTGCTGGTCAGTCCCTGTCCGGCAACCAGCCACAAAAGGTTCACAGCGCTCAAATTCTACTGTTACACATCCCACAGGGGACAGAGTTCAAATAAAAGTCACATCTTTTCCACATGCAAAAGCAATCCTGTACTTTCCTGTCCAAGCTGACTCTGTCACAGTAAACAAGCATAAACCCTAACAGGAAAACCACACAAAATGGCCACACCTCCACCAAGAAGCAGGGGAACCCCAACGGTTGAAAGATACAACACGCCCCAGAAGAACGCCTAGTGGTGGTCCCGACACATGTCTACCTATGTTCCCCTTGCCAGGAGAGACAATCAGACATTGCTCATGCCTGAGCAAGAATATAGAAATTATTGTCTTGGCCCTTTAGATTCAAATTTTCCTTTAAGAAAATAAATTTAGGCCTCGGGCCAAGCTGTGAGCCCTCCTTTTCCATCAGAAAGATGTTACATCCATATTCTTCAATATCCACCCATATTCTCTATCAGTCATTGGCTACTGCCATCCTGCCAGCTGTCACAGTCATATCCTAAGCTTCGTGATATTTGATGAAACCAAAACTGGAACCCTTGGCCTTATATGAATAAACCACGCTTTCACAGAATCGCAGAATCGTCCAGGTTGGAAAAGACCTTGAAGATCATCCAGTCCAACCATTAAGCAAACACTGACGGTTCCCAACTACACCAGACCCCTCAGCGCTGTGTTGACTCAACACTTTCAGATCAGTTTAAAGCTTTTAGCCTGTATCATTGACAAGAAAAGGCTCAAAACCTAATTCCAAAGGTTCAAAAGCTAGTAGGGAAAAAACCCACAACTCCAGATAAATTTATAAATGCCTAATTCTTAAAATTTCTTCTCACAGCAGTAGGACTCTCAATGAATGCTTTTTGGAAATACCAAGCTTCATAATGTTCTTGTGGTTCTTGTGTTCTTGTTGATAGTTAAAAGTACAAGGAAGTTCAGAGATGAGGAAAATGTGACTGCTCATGTTGGAATCTAGCCAGGATACATCCAAAAAACAGCTGTGCCTACTGCATTAAAGCAGATACTGCATAAACACATCTGGATTCATTTTTAACCCCATAAAGACTTAATAGATAACCTCCTGAGATGATGAAATAAAGCAAGAAGTGACCAGACTTTTACCACAACTAAGCAACATGAAACATCGACGAAACTCCTTTATTAACAAAAGGAAAGAAAAATCTGCTCATATTTCCTGGTTCCAGTGGAGACATGACAAAATTGGGAGCTATTAGTGTGGGGTTTAAACTTGAGTACAGCCCTTACCAGGAAGACAACAATGCAAATATGAAGTGAACCTTTGCCCTGTAGTTCCACAGAAAGTTTTGCATGTGTACCTTTTTGTCTGGGAGAAAGGACACGATCCCTGTGATGAAATTGTTTTCAACACCTGTCATTTAGTGAAAGTAAGATTATCCACTGCCTCAAGACCATTCTCTTTTGTTCATAAGATACTCACAGTTTACTACGGAGTGAATACAGTCAGGACCACAGATACCTGCCTCTTGCCACTAGCTCTATCCAGTGGCTACCTGGAGGCAACATCATCTGGGTGTCACAGATGTGATCACCATGAAGAGAGTTGAGGTGAATGCCTAGCAAATGGATACTGCTGAAGAAGACAACCCTTCTAATCCCATCAGTGAAGTGCTTTTAGGAAGAAGCAACCCCTACAGGAGCTGTGATATGGGGATTTCAACAGTAACATGGCCAGAGATCAGTAGTAAGACTTCTGATTTCTTTTTTTTTTTTTTTTTTTTTTTCCCATACTCCAGAAGTACCTTTCATGGAAACAAATCATCAGGATTCCTTACTGTCAGAGGCCGTTTTCAAAGACTATCTAAAGATTTGCATACTTTACCAGACACAGCTCCAGCCTAACTAGTTATGGCTGTCTAAAACACAGACAGTGTGGTGGTTTGACCTTGGCTTGTTGACAGATGCCCACCAAGCTTTCTATCATGCCTCATCCTCAACAGGACAGGGGAAGAAAATATGATAGAAAAGCTCATCAATGATGATAAAGACAGGGAGATCACTCATCAGTTACTGTCATGTGCAAAACAGACTTGGCTTCACAGAAATTAATTAGTGAGAAATAAGAACAAAACTAAAACCAACTTCTCCCCACCCCTCCTTCTTCCCCGGGGGGACCTTCATTTTTAACTCTACTACCTCCTCTCCCCTCCCCCAAGTAGCTTCCAAAAAATTCAGACAAGACTCATAAAGCCTCCAGAAGAGAAGCTGGCTTGAGCATTCACCCAAGGAAGCGAAGGATCTGGGTTCAGTCTGTTTAGGAGATCTGAACATCCCGGGAGACTGTGACCAGGAAACCATCATATAGAGACACATTACGAATTGGTGTTCCTTAGTCATTCAGCGAAAGAGCAAGGATCTGTGATATTATGGTTGGGTCACATGCTTAAAAATGGGATATTTGCCTTGCTTTGCTTTCAGATTAATATCCAGTTTCTTAGACAAGTGCAGTAGCCTAATCAAGGGAAACGGACAGCCATTCACGTACTTTAGCCTACGACGTGGGGCGTTTTATTCAGGGGATATGCTCAAATTACTCTGAGCATGGGATAACACTGAACAGTAATCTGACATGCCAGGTAATTGTGCTGATGACTGGGTGATGAGGTAAAGAAATAAGGGTCTTTGGGATGTCAAACCAAGTCCATTGCTACTGGGGACACTACAGCATATCAATCCTTCCATAAGCGGTCTGGAGAACAGGAAGCTTCAGCTCACTCTGAAAAGAATGCATCTTTTGACATACTGAATATTTTTCTTATTATTGTTTAAAGAAAAGGCAGAAAAGTAAAATTTGTTTCAATCTGAACTGAGCTTTTTTCCAAACTTGAATAGCATACCAATAACTCCATTCTTCCCACACTCCCACTCACTACTGCAGGGTAGGCATGTTGTTTAGCCCTCTGAATCACAGCCTCTCAGTATATAGAATGAACCCTTGCCAATCCTTCAGGAAAATCAGCTCAATTTCATGTCCAGGAGACATTGCGAAGTCGTTAGAGGAAAGGGGAAAGCATACTACCCACCAGTGAGCTCTGCTGTACAACTTAACTGTATCAAAGCCTGTCTGTATCAAAGCCTTGCACTGGTCTATATCTGCTCCAGAGACCTGGCCACCCGTGAACTCTTTCAAGTGCCGAGGACTGTTGCAGAGGAATTGACCCTGTACAACTTTTGTACAGATCCTGCTACTAGCAGAGACAATTTTATTGTGTTTGCCAGCGGGCAGCCACTGAAATCAGAAACGAGTAGGATATAATATATGGAGAATAGACTCCAGTATTGATAGAGTTACCTGTACCTAACTCAAGTTGCCCTAAGCCGGGGATTTGAGGACTGCAGAACTACCACTACAGAGAACTAGACACAGAGACCTAGACCAGACTTCTGAAACAATCACCTTCTACACTGTATTCACATTTCCACATGGTTTTTAGTCTAGAGGATCAAACTCCATCTGCTGACTTTCACAAGTTCTCCTGGAGACACTGTATTTCTAAAATCTAGAGATCTTTCCAAAGGCAGATTTTCATGAGCAGCGATAGGTCAGAGTATCACATAGGGCTCTTTCATGCACCTCTTTCATACAGGGTCCTTAGAGCTGTGCTTTCATGAAGTTTTGGGGACTTTTAGTCCACTTTTGGGAGGTTTGCCTCATGTTTTCCTGACTACACAGAAGCAGCCCACTGTCTTAATAAGTGAGTACACCTCAACAAATTTGTGGTCCTCTTCACTGACACTCCTTACAAATCCCAAGACAACCCTAGCTTTTACTTTTGATTCACCAATATGGTTTCTTGTCCACTGCGAGCTACTAGCCCAGGGTTTCCAACCATCAGCTCATAGGATCATGTGCATCATCACACTCCCTCCCCATCACCCAAGCACATTCTGACTGTATGTCAGAGAAAGAGAGGTATCAGCTTCATTCCTATCCAGTCTCCCTTCTTGCACGCTTCCAAATAATGCTGTGAAAAACAATGCAATCAGTGAAATGCAGAAGTGAAAACCAATGCAATCATCAGTATTTTGCTATAATCTGCTCCAGGAACAGACCTATTCACAGGCACTTGGTCTGACTGGGTCCTCTTCTCTTAGTCCCTTGACAACTGAGCCAATTCCTGTGTTGTGCTCTTCAAGAGAACCTTCAAATAAACTGGCTTTTTTGTATTCAAAGAATTAGATACCTCTGCCTCTCTTCATCCCTTTCCAAGATGAGGGAAATGGTAAGCTGTCACTTCAGATATGTTTTCATTCTCAAGCAAATCAGGCAAGACTTTTATTCAGGCCAACTTTCTGAACAAGCTGATGATGCTACACAAGTTTCATCTCTTTATCCTTAGGCCATTTAACGAAGAAAAGCAGCGCGCACTGATAACGCTGGTGTTCAAAAAGCAAAAACAACTTCAGAGTGCTGTGACTAATTCCATGTAAACTTTGTTGTGAAAGGCACTCCAATACACTGCACCTCAGGATCCACGTGAAGGCACTAATCCGCTGCTAAAACTATACTTGGATACACAAAGATTTGCATACAAAATCCAGAGGACCTATATGTAATGGAACATACACCAATTTTAAACCAGCCCAACTGTTCCCGAGTTTAACCTGTGTAAGCAAAACCAGGACACAACTGAGTCTACTGGAAGGGAAGGGGTGTTATGTTAATATTTTCTAGCATTGGATAATGCATACAGCTTTCTGAATGCCCTACCCCAATCCTTGGGATATTTTCATGAAATCATTCTCACAGCTTTCCTTAAAATTAGAAACTTTGAATCCTGCTAATTATTAAGAAACTGATCATAAGGACACTGCAATCCAATTTTCTTTTTCTGTATCATGGATTTAAATATTGCGTAGGGCGAACTTGGCAGCCACACGGAGAATCTCATTTAGAGAGATTAACCTGGGAACACAGAGAGATCTGGAGGGTCTCCATTAGTCCAGGATTTAAACAGGAATAATTACATTCAGCAAGCATACACACACACACACACACACACACACACCTCACTCAAAAAATAACATATACATGCATTAAACGAGGCAATGCCTTATCCAGAACAGACGCTCCCTCAGCTGTTTGTTTTCCTTTTATTGTTGGTTTTACATTTTAATGATATATATAAAAAGTAGAAGAAGACACAGGTGGTAAGCAGATTTGATCTAGAGAATTAATTTCAACAGAAAATATTTTTAGTTCTTGTACAAACAAATATAGTGATTAATGTTGATCTCTTGCGCTCCCCAAGCTGTCACTGGTGAGCAAGGAGCAAAGGGTCAAGGCTGGTCATTTGTATTCGTATTACATTTGAAAACATAAAGGACAGTCTCTGCTCTCCCAAATGTTTTCCAGATATTCCAATCTGCTCCACTCAAAATAGCAAAAAATAAAAGTCTAGATCACACAAATTTAACAAAACATGTTGTCATGGCTCCCACTTACAGCGATTCGCAGAGAAAGCTGTTCCCTATGGATGTCCCAGTGCTTTGTTTGACAGGCAAACAGCAGCCCTCGGCCCAGAGCTTCCATTTCCAAAGGCTTTGGATCCGACCTAGACTGATGGGGGTGTGAGGATGTGCTGGGTGGATCTTAGGTTCAAACTCTTACAAACACACTTAGGATTAATGCTGCTTTGAACTGTCTTACCCAAACAGATTGAGATGCTGCAAAAATGAGAGAGTCAAAGATGTAGTCTCATTGTAGGGAAGAGAAGTTATTGTACAACCACTGTTTTCTCCATCCTCTTTCAGCTCTGAGACGGACATATCACTTCCACCCACCCGCAAAACTACAAACTCACCATACATCTCTGAGGT
>NW_020799101.1:39224449-39264023 GCF_003259725.1 Athene cunicularia | reverse complement strand
GGGGGGGCACAGAGAAGGAACACTAACTAACTAATTCTAGTCTTGATCTCAGTGTTTTTATAATCAATGATAAAACTACAATAATTTCCATCAGTGCTGGACTGAGTTCTAAGAGGAATTCTTGCTGAACTGTTCTGCCCCTGCCTGAAACTCTATGGGGAAAACAAAGCAGGCAGGCCTCCCTTTCCCCCTGGGCTGATTCCTTGCTCTCTGTGTGGCTAGTCCTGGGCTCCTGATGCCACACAGACCCTGAGCCCCTCGGGGATGGAAACAGCTTCTCTGCTTCTCCCAAACATCACCCCTCACTGAGAAGGGGGAGCTCACCGGGCAGAGATAACAATAGAGCAAAGCTTCACAGGGAAGAAGTAAGCTGGCTACATCACAGCCAACATGAAGAAAGATCCGCCTGGAACTATTCCAGCTATTCTCCATTTAAACATTCAGGCTTTTTCTCTGTTTAAACATTCAGAATTTTTCTCTCAGTACTCTCTCCACACTCCCCCCAGAGATCTCCCGCTATTCACTGTGGAGTCAAAAGTCACCTGCTCTTAGCTGAGCTTGGCACTGACTACCCCAAATGCTGATGAGGAGAGACAGGAGAAGAGAGGAAAGTTGAAAGCAAAACTTCTGGCAAGCAATTCTCACCCCCACGCCCCACATACATTTATCTCTCCTAATTCCCTGCCCATCTATACACATTACTTCTGCTTAAGAAAAGTAAATCTAGTGCCAAAAAATAGCTTTTTTTTTTTTTTTTTTAAATGTTATATTCAGCAGAGGTTTAACTCTAACATACTAAACATGGAGTCATTAAGATTTAACACTATTGAAATGGAAATTGAGACAGAAACCTTTCCAGTTCTCACACTTTACTTTGGAATTGGAAAACACCAACTGTAATAGCATTAAAAGATCCTCTGGACCAACATGCCCTTGACAGCAAGTACTTGGAAGCATGAGACTCTTCCTGATGTCTTCCAGCATCAGGCAACAAGAAAGCTAACACCCTACTAAGGACAGCATCACAGCCCTGCTGTGCAACAGAGAAAAGTCAGCAATGATACAGAGGAACAGGGGCTGTCAAGACGATGATCCTTCTTCTCCATCTCGGCAGACTCTCACAGCACAGCTCTCTCCAGTGGCTCAAGGCAGAGACAGCTCTTTCCCCAGGCTCTGTCCCTGTGCAGCCCCCCCACGGGGCATGAGAAGGTGCCCAGATCCTGGCAGCTGTTGCTGCAAGCCTATGGCTCAGATCTGACAGGGGATTCTGGAATGAGATTCCCTTTCCAGCATAATGAGGTGTTTAATCATTAACAAAGAAGCCTTCTGGGGCAGAATTCCAGCTGCACCTGAGATCTTGTCTCCACAAAGACATGTTTTTTTCCGGAACAGAGGTTTAGTCTGAGGAAGAAGGGAAAGGGTTGCTTTAAAATACCGATCCAGGGATTTTCAGTTGCAGCAGTTGAAGGTTTCTGTTTACTCTTAGATCAGGTTAGGAAATCTCTTGCTTGTCTTTCTTGCTATTTCAGAGCTGCCGGTTGAGCTTCTGCGCTTGCCGCTCCTTTGCCTCAAAGGCAAACTTGGTGTCCTGCAGCTGGGCAATGGCCTCCTTGGCCTCCTTCAGGTCCTGACAGATGTGCTCGTACTTCTCTACCAGCTCCCTGTTCTCTCGGCGCAGTTCCTGTACCACCTGGTTTACCTCCTCCGTCTGCTTGGTGCAGTGGATCTTCAGCTGCTCTACCTCAGAGAGCATGATCTCCATGTTCTTGACCAGTGACTCCAGTTTCTCTCTGGACATAGCGTCAGGATCGGTTCTATTCAGCCTGCCTAACCCAAACCCGAAGGGGACAAAGAAAGCCACCCTGTGCAACATGTACCAGGAAGCCTGGCACTCACAGTCTTGTGGTCTCTTTTTATACTCCCTCCTGCTCATCCTCCTCCCTTCCCTTTCCTTCCTCAAAGTGTCTCTAATCTTCTTTGCTCGGTTAATCTACTTATTTTTATTGCGCTGTAGAAATGTACTGAAGGGCTGACAACCCTGCAGTAACATATGTGCTGTGCAGCAAAAGCCAGAGCAATAATGAGAGTCTATGCAGCCTGCCCGTAGAAAAACAGCTTTCATCCAAAGAATTCTCTTGGGAACTCCTTGCAGTGCCCATTAAAGTACAAAGAAACCTCTTCAAGCCAGACGCCTACTCCAGTCTTGCACACCCAGTCCCAAGAGCACAGCCTGACTTTCATCTTAAATATACTGAGATAAGCAAGCTTACAGCAACATAAGCCAACTATAGGCAAAGAAGAGAATTAGCCTCAGTTTCTCTTCCTCTCCCCAAATCGTATGTTTGGGCAAGATGAAAGGAACAAACCATAAATTTCCTTTTCAGGAGAAGCTCTATCCAACAACTAACTCCACAACAGCCTGTACCCCATCTTCTGCTGAAGGAGTTCACCATGGTTATCACAATCAGTAGCAGCCAGTTACTGGGCCATGTACCACTTGAAGGTGGTTTTTGTTCTGTTAGGGATGTGCAGGCTAGAGATTTTAAACCCTGGTCCCATTCGCCTCCTGAAGCCACTTCAGGTCTATCAGTAACACTGGCCCCAGAAGTTATGCAAAAACTTCCCAGACACACACGCCACCCACAACAATCTTGAACTTCTGTTAAACACCAGCGTGAACCTGTGAGAATCAGGACTAGGACATGCTGGTGTGACAATACACTGATTACTCAGGTCACACCAGGCAGCGGGATGATAAGGGATTGAGAGAGTCTAGCCGACTTTCTGAAGTTTGACCCAGACTTTCTTATGTATCCAGTTAATTAATGCACTTGCCTAGGCAATAAGAATCATTAATTAGCCAGGGATCTGATGTGACGATATGACCCTTGAGAAATCAATTTGGCTGAAAAGAAGGTGCTGCTGCACATGACTCTCCAGGAAGGAACCCATGCAATTTAGCACTGATTGTCTGGTCAGAGAGCATAGACCACAGCAGAGACAAGAGTACAGGCTTGCCTTTGGATAACTTGCAAAGTAAGGACAGAGGAGTGTCTCCCTCCTTCCTCCTCACATCAGGAACATCTCCTCCAGGATGAGTTTGGACCTTTTCAAAAGTCCTGAGCCTTTTGTACACACTCACAGAAAGGCACAGTCTCATTTGCCATATAACACACAGACATGGATCTGTCCTTACTGTATTCGCCTCACAGAATTATATTCCAGTGCACAGCATTGCGTAACGGCCTTTATTCTTGCATGCTGCTTTGCAATTCCAGTTCCCTTAAAAAAGACCCCGAGGTAAGATCCTGTAGTTCCGTCACACACATTCAATACCAGGTTGGGAGAGAACACACGTGTTCACACGCCTAGCTCCCACAAATACATTTTTCCTCTGTTTTCCTCCACAAACGCTGCTTTTTTCAGCTATGGAGAGATTCAGACGCTTCATCCCACAACTCATTCCCCCTTTTCCCGTGCTAGGCTCAGAGAAATGAAGCTTTTTCTTCCAGTGAATTGTACATCTCCTCCAGCACTGGATGAAAACACTGCTGGACACTGGCCAAGTTCTGACAGTGTTCAAAGGCCTGGGACTTCTCACAGCTGGAGGTTAAAGAGTCTCTCACAAAGCCAGCCATCCGACTGCCTCTCACACAAGTGCACCAGTGGACCCCTCTCATGCTGGCAGATGGAGCGCTTTGCACCGCACTTTGAAATGAGCAGAAAGAGTGACATCCTTCAGATGAAAAGAGAGTGGGAGAATCTAAACATAATTAGAATATGTCCTAAAGTCCTTGAAGAAACATTTGCACTGGCTGTCAGCCCAGATCCCACGTGATGTACATGGCACTCAAATAGGCTGGAACACGTCGCAGCATTACAAAACAGCAGGTCTTCATTAGTGAGGAATCTTCCCTGTCTCCACAACTGTACGCACTGCACCCAAACATTTTAAATCAAGCAGAATTACAATGATGTATAAAGGGAGCGCCACAGAGGTCATTCACTTGGATATTAGTAATTGATACATCACCTCTCACTATCTTACTCTCAAAATTATTTAAGTTGCCTTGGATACAGACAGAATCTTGGCAACAGAAACTGGGTAAGAGACACTACTGAAATAACAATGCAAAATGAAAACAAAGAGTAGCATGAGAGGAGTTTCTAACAAAGAAAGATGGGAATCATTACTAGGCTTGGTTTGATTCAAAATATTCTTTGATGAAGTAAGAAGTAGGAATTAAAAACATGTTCATGAAAATTGCAGTGGGAGAATGATGCAAAAAAATCACTAGAAGTAAAGAAATACAGCAGTGAGACTCTAACATGAACTATAGTTTCTTACCTTTAGTCAGTGCTGGATTCTACTGCTGCAGAAGAACCTGAGGCAGAGGCAAACACTGAGAGTGAATTCATCTGGGAAAAATGCAGAACAGCATACCTGAGAAAAACAATTCAAACCACAAGAATTCAGTGCACAAGGACACACAGCAAACAGCAGTTAGGAGTGTTGGGGAAAGAGCATGTTAGAAATTTGTGACACAACACAGCAGGGGAAAATAAGAAAGTGCTGCTAGGCTGTATGACATGGAGGCACTGCACTATAGCAGATGAAATACCTTCAGCTTCTCCCTCCCTCCCTTCACCCCACTGCAGGGGAAATGTAATGTTTCGTTCTGGACATCCTGTTATACAGGGGCCAAAAAAAATGTTGATGCTTAGACAAGCATCCAGAGAAAATGCAAAAAACACTGACTCTAGGGACTGGGACCTTTAGGAAGGATTGAAAACTGCATGGCAAGATATTTCTAGGACTGTTTTGTAGTCATGCCCAGGTCCTCTGCACATTCTTGGGAAAACAGCTCAGCTGGAAGAACCCTATCTAACTATTAAGGGCCTGACTGTGCAATCATCATTTTGAAAACACCAGTGACTTCTGTGCATTCCGCAAATGGTGCCTGTCTGGTCATTTCATAGCCATATTAAATCAGGAAAACTTGGTGTTAAACCTCTCACTACAGTACATACTACCTTGAGAGACACCATCGCTAAATCTATTGGCCTTTTCCTGTGTGTTCTTCCTCTATTCCACCTTTCCTTCATGCACATGGATTTAAGATACATGAAAGCAGGAAAAGCAGAGCTAATTGAGAACAAAACAGGGGAGCAACCACTAGGAACACCCACTCCTGCTTTTGTGGATGGCAGAAAAATTGTAGAAAGTGGCACAGGTGGAAGTGAAACTTCTGGTGCTTTTCCATAATGGCTGGGAGCTACCACATCTGACAGCAATACCGTACTCAGCTATGCTGGTTTTAGCACTAGAAGCAAATGACAGTATGAAGCTGCCAAGCTGAGGATGGTTCATGTGAGACATTCTTCTGTCTTCTTCACAGGTCTCCGAGCCAAAGAGAATCAACCGTTCCTCTCACCCAGAGGCACACACAAGCCAGAAATGCAGGTTTCCTATCATGTGTGTACCTCATGCAAAAATCATACCCTTTAAATATCCATCTGAAAGAAGACCACAGGCATTCCAGTTTCTAGCTTATTTCAAACGGGTCCTGGAAACATTTGTGGAATAAATCAGTGAGCTACTTCATTCTGTCTCTGGGGTTTAACTCAGCAACACAAGGGGGACAATTTACTGGCCTAGATTTTTAAATGGGAAGAAAAAAACGCAACCCCCAACAAGAACTGCTTTTAAATAACTGCTTGGTCTAACAAAGCAAACCACTTGGTATAAACCCTGTGGAATAAGAAGTAAAGCTACAAACCACATACCTCATCTTCTCAGGCACGCAGTTATGTTGCTGTATCTATTTCTAGCTTTATCAGCCACAGACACAAATGTCCAAGGCAACATTCACAGAACTGCAGTGGGAGACAGCACTTCACTGTCTCACAGTTGCTAGTTCAGGGTTACCATCCCCAGCTAGCAATGGTCACAGTTGATTTTTTTTTTTTTTATCCATACAGTGTGTCACTAACTCCAGTGATCGTGTTAGAGCTCTCTACACTGTTTTCTCTTGCAGCCTTTTCACTTATCCGTGGTTTATCCCCAGTGGCATGTCTAGCAGCCAGTGCAGCATACGCAGGCTCTGTGCTTCATCATCTACAAAGTCCACTTGGGTAAATGCATTACGCAAACAAACTCATTACAAGATTAAGCATAAAGAGCTCTCATCTCTATAATTATAGTAAAACCATTTGAAAAAAAAAAACCAACACTAAAGACCAAGCAGTACCTGGAGGCACTGACCATTCCTGTAACAGAGAGTGGAAGACATTTGTACCCAGCTGTTCAATTTGTTTCTAATGAAAGACAAACTCCATTGCTACGTGTGTCAAAATACTCAGCACTGTGTAAGACATTGACATAATGATGATCTCATCCTGCAGAGTTTAGAGACTATTGATAAAATCTGCTTTCTCGTTAAAACATGAGATTTAATTTTAGCTACTATTGTAAATATTAATCGTATCTCATGCAATCTGGCAGAATTTGAGATGGGCATAAAACTATATGATTTACAGGTTTTGATCTAAAATACTGCACCCACCCAAAATTATGATCAAAATCTTTGACACAAATTAGAATAATACGCCTCAATATTTTAAGTGTCTACAGAGGCATTAATGAATACAGAGGTACCTTTTTCCATTCTTCCTCCATCTACTCACCAGCCAGATCAAAACACTTAAGAATTAGTTTAGCATAATACAGCTCAGTAAAGAAAAATTGGTAATTTTAACAGAGTTATCCCCAAACTGTATTGATTTTCCCTTAAGAAATCAACTGGGTAGCATAAATAGCAAACAGTGTTGCTTATATAAACTGAAAAAAAAACCTCTACTATCATTTTTTACCATCTAAGAAGAGGATGAAACAGTTCCCTCATGCCATAAAATTATTTAATATTTGTGGTGAAAAAAATTCCAAAGTGGGACAAAGCTTTGAATCCTTCAGATTAAATAAAACACTGAAAAATCTCAATTACTATTTTTAAATGTTAAGAATGTTTCAGAACAGAAGCTGTTTTAAAATAAGAACTCCGCTTTGTTCACAGTGTCAAATTGAAAAGTTTCCAGAGCCCCTCCGAACAGTAACACAAACAGTTCTGCTGGGAAGACATCTTACGCCCCACCTAACCAGTCTTCTGGTAAGAACACTACACAGGACACCTCCTGGGGACCACACGGGACAGGCTGAGGGGATTTTGTCCCCACACCAGGGTCCCTGGCCCATGTCCCATCTGGGTGGTGTTCACTGCTCCCTCCCCACAGCACCTGAAGTCAACTCTCTGAAGAGGAAGGGGAAAGAGGAAGGAAACACCTTCCCCATCCCTTAGTGCCAATGGGGACCAAGCAGCACCTTCAAAACCTGCAAGGGCAGATCAAATGCACAGGAGTCAAATGACGGTGCCAGTAACTCAGTGTGCAAGGCACCCTGAGGTATAATTACATCTGATGAAAAGGTGTAGTGGTAGCACCAGACATCAAACAAAAGTCACGAAAGAGGTAGGCAGTTGTTCAAAACAGCTAAAACGGCTATGACATTTCAGTCAAGAGAGTGTGGAAGAATTTTTTGCAGTATCTTCCCTCTAATACCAGGAACTCATCCACAGACAGAGGGATGGGAATAATAGCCAATGGTTTGTCTAATGCATCTTTCCATGTCATGTTGAACTAAGGGCTGCTGGAAAGGAGGGGAAGGAGCGAATAGCAATTACCCATGATCAAAACTTCACAGAGGGACAAACAAATATATGTTTTTTTAAAATTTATATTAAAATAAATAGCTAACCTTTGAAACATTCTTTCATTGACTCTGTCATGTGATTTGTCCTAAAGACTGAGTGCCCATCCAGCCAGAACATGCAGACTTCAGGAAAACAAACAAAAATCCTCAAACTGTTCCTGTTATTCAGCACATATGAATAATAATAATTAAAAAAAGGTTCAAACAAAAGATGCGTATTGCTTATTTGCAGGATGTGAGGTTATGTAATCCAGCACAGTAACCAGTCTACAACAAATCAACTGGCAATGGCACAGATGTCAGCAAGTACTGAAAAATTTGATCTGGTGAGAAGGAAGGTCGCTCTTAGTTCTAGATACACACGAACAAATGTTCACCTCATTTTTGGTTCAGGGTGCCAAATTCTATTATAATGATTATTTTGACATGAAATTTAAAATTCTCCCTATCTAGCTAAACTGATCTCTAAAAAAAAAGTTGAAGAATCTTGTCAGTTTTCTGCAGATTTCTCTTGACCGCCTATCGTACATTTAAGTCACCCTGAATTATCCAAATACTCCAAGGAATTTGGAATTGTTCATTGCATTAACTTTTTCAGGGACTACAGACTTTACAGCAATATATAAATACAACCCCGTGCTGTTTGGGAAGCCTCAGAGACTTTAAGGAATGGAAGCACTGAGGATGAAAGGACTTCCTCAAAAAGGATGCTACGGGAGATCCACAACAGGGGCAAGCTCCTGCCCAGAACTATCTAAACCAGTTTCATTTAACTGTGACAACAAATCACGGTACAAATGAAGACCGGCTTCCCAGGTGACTATCCTCCTACTAGCTTGTCATGAGATCTGTCCCCCAGCCAATCCTAATCAAACACCATCAAAATAGACAAGGGCACTAAACTAGCCCAGGGCAACAAGTAGCACCACCTCGGTGCTGTATCCCTAGTTCCCTTTAACATAAACAGCCTTGACAATCTTTAAATAGATTACGTACACAACAGCTTCATCTTCACAGGAAGTGGGATTAAAAGGTTTATTGCTACTATGACAACAGCCAGGTTCTGCTGTTCTTAAAATAGTTTTGAAACCTTAGCAGTGACTGGAAATGCATACATGCCTCCCCTACAGGATTCATCATGTACTAAATACAGTCCTTCAAAAGGAAATCATATTTTGTAACAGTCGACTTTTTTAAAGCCTATATTTTTATCGTGCTCTTTAATCCCTTGTTACAAGCACTAAGAATAGAAAGCAGTAGAAAAGGCACAGTGCTGTCACGTGGCTGTGCTTACAGCTTTAGAAGTGATTATTGCTGGGAGCTGGCTGCAGACACCAGGACAGGCATTGCTCTCTCACTTCTGCTCTAAGGCAGCACTTGTTTCTTGCCCCCAGACAGTAACCAGCTCCCTTGCTGAATCGGAGCACTCCGGGGACTAACCAGCCCTCTAGATGCTCTGTGCTGCCAGACACCAGACATTTTTGATCTTCTTACAACCCGCAGGTATTCTGTTGCATCGAAGTCTGAATTAATTCCTTCCTCCCAGGCAACAACTGGAAGTAGAATTTGTCACACAGTTCATTACCAAAGGGCTGATACCAAACAGGATCAGTTAGGTTTGTGCCGAGGGCGTAAGTCTGCCAATAACTAAATGGTAGCACGTCATTCTTCATTGGAGTATGCTATTCTATCAGTGATTAGGATTTTATTGTTGAGGATGGCTAAATAAACCATTGATTCAATCGAATATGCAGCCAACACATTTGATGAACATCCAGCTGTGCTCTGAGGCATTCTCCAAGTCTGTTCATGCTGACTTATACAACAAAACCAGTAAGAAGTACAATGCCTGATTCTGACAGCAGTGCTACCCGGATCAAAGTGGGTAATCCTTATCTAAAACTACTGAAATCAGGAAATTAATATGAACACAGAAATCTATTCATTACTCCAGTCAGTTTAGATTAAAGGCATATTTCAAAACAAACCCAAATCTAATCCAATTACACTGGTACTATCCATCAGCATCTCGTAACGCCAAGCTGAAATCACCTTCACGCAGCAAATCGGTCTTTAAAGAGAAGAGAACCAAGTTCAGGTTGTAAAACTCAGGAAACAATTGTTTCCTTATCCAAACCCCAGTTCTGCTAGCTCCCATTAGTGAAGGCCTGTTCTTCTCTCTATAGAGTTCACAAATTCCTGACATTTATAGACCAGAATTTTGCCTTAAACATACCTTTAATTGAGATTGCTTGGTAATTTAATACCTAGCTGCAGACCAGGCTGAATTGTCCATGAGAGCTGATGCTGTCAATAAAAGCAACTTATTTACCTACCCCCAAATGATGACAATAAAAACAGAATGAAGAAAACAATCATGTAATTAAATTAGCATATTAGAATCCTATCTCCATGTTCAGTATTTAACCTCAGTAAATTAAAATACTACTAAGATCGATGTCACGTTAGGTCCCAAGTCTCACTTTTAGAGGAGGTATTAGCTCCTAGTTGCAAAAACTATTTCTATTTCTAAAACACTTCATCATATCACACCTCAGAACTAGATCAAAATTAAGAAATCCACATATTCTGGCACAGTTTTATGGCCCTGCACTGGACTTGCTCCACTAAGTTCCATCTTACTTGTACTGGGGAGCCCAAAATTGGAGATAACACTCCAGATGTGACCTAACTGGTGCTAAGCAAAGGAACGATCAGCTCCCTTGGCCTGCTGGCAACACTCCTCCTGATGCAGCCCACGACGCTGCTGACCTTCTTTGCTGTAAGGTTGCACTGCTGGCTCATGGTCAGCTTACTGTCCACTAGGACCCCAAGGTTCTTAGCAGAGCTGCTTTCCAGCTGATCAGACCCCAGCATGTACTGCTGCCTAAGGTTACTCCTATTCTGGCACAGGGCTTTGTGTTCTCCCTTGTTAAACCTCATGAGATTCCTTTCTGACCAGTTCTCCAGCCTGCCAAGGTTCCTCTAAATGGCTGCATAGTCATCTGGTCTATCAGCCACTCCTTCCATTTTTGTGTCACCTGAAAAGCTGCTGAGAGTACACTGCACTCTGTCATCCAGATCATTAATGAAGAAGTAGCACAGCGCTGACCCCAGTGGTACCCCACTAGTGACTTGCCTCCAGCTGGACGTTGTGCTGCTGGGTCCAAGCGCTGTGCCAGTTTCCAGTCCATCTCACTATCCACTTGTCTAACCCATAACTTTGCTTGTCTACGATGATGTTATGGGAGATGGTGTGAAAAGCTTTACAAAAGTCTAAGTAAACAACACCGACTGCTCTCCCCTCATCCAGCAAGCCAGTCACCTCACTGTAGAAGGCAATGAGATTGGTCAAGCATGGATTTCCCCTTCATAAATCCATGATAGTTACCCCCAGTCATCCTCTCGAGCTTCATGTATTTGGAAGTGCTTTCTAGGATGATTTTCTCTGTCAACCTCCCAGGGACTGAGGTGTGGCTGACTGGTCTGTAGCTCCCCAATTCTTCTTTACTGCTCTTTTTGAAGATAAGAGTGAAATTTGCTCTCCTCCAGTCTGCAGGAACCTCTCCCAACTTCTACGACCATTCAAAGACAATGACACGAGCCAACTCCCTCAGCACTCATGGGTGCAAACTGTCAGGCCTCAGAGACTGAAGTATGTTCAGTTTGTTTCCATGCTCCCTAACCTGGCTTCTTCCACCAAGGTAAAGTCTACCTTGTTTCAGACTTTCCCTCTGGTCTTGCGGGTATGGGATTCCTTAAAGCTACTCTTACCAATAAAGACTGAGACAAGAAAGGCAACAAGTACCTCAGCCTTCTCCATACCACTTGTCACAGGTTCCCCATCTCCATTCAGTGCTGGTGGGCACGCCTTTTTTCCCTGTCTTCCTTCTGCTGTTACACAGTTGCAGAATCCTTTCTTCTTGCCCTTGAAATCCCTTCCCTTGGCTTCCCTAACTATATCCCTGCAAGTTCAGAAAGCAACTGCGCTCCTTTTGGGTCATTTGCCCCTGCTTCCAGCTCCCCTACACTTCCTGTCGGAGTTCAGCCAGGAGCTCCTTGCCCATCCATGCAGGCCTCTTACCACCCGTGCTTCACTTTCTGCTTGTCAGGATGGACCCTTCTTCAGGTCTTCCATGCAGAGACAAGGCAATCCCCCAAAGAAACATCTTCAATAGCAGTCAGTCAACTCAGACAAATTTGAACTTTGCAGTAAATACTCCAAAACAACAACAAGAAAATGCTGCCAGGGAAAAGCTCTTCTGCAATCATATTGATACGAAATCAACACCGACCTGACAATATACAGTACTGTTCATGAAGTGTTTTCTTTCTGAGCATCTGTGTATTTTTCCTGGGTAACACTGATCTTTGTTGTGCCAGCTGGTGTTTCAATACAATCTCGTATCATTTTTTCATGCCTTAATTATGCCTTACGTGTGCTTTTGCAACAGGCTTTGACCAACTCTTTAAATGAGCACAAAAAGTAGCTTTTAGAAGAAAGCAGTTCTACAGAAATCAGCCTGAAGCTCTTATGCTGGGAAATAAAGCAGCTACTTATGACGAGAATCTTAGCCATTAAATGTTGAATAAAACCAGCTACAGTGTTTAGGCCTCCAACAACTTTTAAGTATAAAATAATGTAGTAAAGGCAGGATAAGTCAGGATCCATGCAACTTTTATTTTAATAATTAGACAAATACAGGAAAATTTGCAATAATCTATCAAAAACATATCTTATCAAGAACCAGAAAGGTGTTTTAAAAAACATTCACATTCAATTCAGGTTATGTACAAACCAGTGTTTGTAAAAAAGAAAACAGCAAATGCTTTGAGTGTAAAAGAATTCTGTTCTACTTCACGTTTAGGCGTTCCCAATGACCAAGTTACCACTGAGATGCAATCACAGTGAAGACATGTTCCACAGTCTATTAAACTCGTTTCAACAGCATCATTGCCAAAAGTAATTTTTTTTTTAATAAAGCATTTTGAGAAGTTTCCTCATACAGTACCGTTCACCAAAAATGTACTTCTGCATATTTAATTCTTGACTGCACTAATGGCAGAACAGTTGTCACCTACAGGCCCAGAGTACATATAATATATATCTACATCTCAATAGGTACAGATATATAACTAGAGATCCAAGAAATACCAGTCTTCTATGCCTGAAATAGTCAGGTTCTGCTTTGTACATTGAGGAGATTAGCCATTTTTAGTGGAGCACAGCCCTTGATTATTTGGCTCAAAGAAGTCATCATCTGCCCAGCCAGAAGTATTCTGAATGTGTTGTAATATCATGTGCGTACCTTCAAGACTCACCTCACAAAGAAGACATTTGAATTTGAGTTCCACCGTAACAGCCATACACAGATATGACAGCATCATACACCTCTGCTATAAGACCGGCTTCCAGGCCTTTTTTTTTTTTTTTCCTCTGGATTAAATCCCCCAACAGAAAAAAAAATATAAATAAAAAAAGAGAAATGAAAGTGACTGGTTTTTAGGCAAATCTATAACTCGGTACTATGTTTTCTCATTTATTTATGTGAAGCTTAGCCAAACAAGGAAATCAACCATTGATGTAAACTGAAAGGGGAGAGAACGCTCTCTTAACACTCAGTTTCAAAGTATGAACACTGAAACAGTCACACAACAGTTACCAGTCAGTCTGCCTGGGCACAAAAAAGATTGATCTAGCTACTAGGGTTACACAATAGTTCTTTAGATAGAACTACAGTCTAATGTGCTGTCATTAACGTATTAATTTAACGATAACAAAAACTCTCTCAAAAACGCAGACTACATACCAGAAGTCTTTCAGTTATACCAAGCTAACCAAGATGAAATGGTTCACCATGATCTCAAATTAGACTGGTGTTTCAAGACAAAGAGAAAGTTGACACAATCTTCACGCTTATGCAATGCAAACAAAAACTACTGTCAACTGAACCTTATGGTCCCAAGTACTGAGATGATCTTTAGTTGCAAGATCTCATTTGGAACATAAGCTACCATGACTTGGCAGAAGAGGGCAAATCTAGAAAATTTCATCTGGTTTTTGAAGGTGTAGGTAAGACTTGGTAATAAGCACTGTACCTTAACGTATATTGGTCTGGACTGGTCTGGTCTGGAAGTAATTTCCCCTCCAAATTTTTATTTTGACATTCAAATACACAAACTTGAACAGTTTCTGTGAATATAAAATTTATAGCCTCCACCATTATACTCCACACTAGCTTACAAATTAAAACTTCAGGATAGCAGAAGCAGCTCTGGGGAGTGGAAGACTGGCAATTTAGTGTTTGAAAATTCTGAGCTCTTTCTTGGGTTGCACATCTAACACCCATTCAAGTATGTGGAAAGGCTTTTGTGCATTTCTATAGATTCTAAAGCAACTCTTAATGGAGCTAGAGCTCCCATGGTGCATATTTAAGCCAAAAACCAAACAATAAAGATGACTGCTGCATTTAAGTAACAATTCTTAACCAAGAGTCAGCTCAGATATGCAAACAGATCCTAGTAATGCCAACTCTTAGCAAACCTGTTCTACACAATGAAACAATAGTTAGGATGCCCAATAAAACATACAGGGGAATTTTCTTAGATACAATGCTCAGGAAAGGGACAAGTTACAATAGTATAAAACCCCCCCTCCAAACAAACAAAAGAGCCCCCTAAAACCTGCTTTAAGTCAGGCTTCATTGCAGCAAAATATGGAATAGTGATTTAAGCTAGAAAACACAAGCAAGTTTGACTTGAAAAGTCAGTGTAAGCAATTTTGATATGGTTAGTTTATTAATGCTATCCACGACGAATCAGCACACAAATGAGATGACTAAAAGTATTTTAGAGGAGACAAGACAATATATTTTATGAAAATGTAAATGCTAACATTGCAGTTAGCAAGTCATACCGGAAAAAAGACAGACATTTCCAAGGACAATCAAAGTAAGCCTTTCTTGGTTTTAAAGCAGATTTATACATCACAGCTTTCTTTCCCTTATTTGGGCAATGGTTGGTGAGCATCTGTGATGTCTCAGTCCTCTGAATCTATAGGCACTGAAACAAAGCCCCAGAAAAAAGGTAAAAGGAGCTTGCGTCAGGATTTTGACAGTTGTTCTACTTGGCAAGGACTCCAGTATCAAGATGCAAGTAAAAAGGAATGCCCATCAATAGTATCCACTCCCTACGCTTCCTTCAGAAAAAAAAATTACTTGTACAAGAGTAAGAGCCTACGGCAAAAACGACTTCATCTCACACAAGTCTCATTTCCAAGCAATTATTCATAAACGAGTTCTTTCAAATGAAGAAAGCAGAGTTTAGCAGTTTTAAGATTTGTATCGAATCTTTTTCTTGTAAGATGTTCAAAATCTCATATCTTCTTTTCAGTGATTTTGAGTTTCATTTCTCCAGTCTTCGGTTCCTCACGGGAGAGGTAATTAAAGTGAAGAGGCCCACAAATTCTGCTCCTTGGTAGCAATAAGTATGTCTCACCTCACATAAGTATCCTCACCAGTAAAGATACTGTACAAAAAAAAAAAAATCCCGGCCCAATCTGAGGTGTTGGATGGTTGAAAGACCAATTCTTCAGGTTAACAGAACTGGAAACCACATTTCTGAAGAGGAAAAATTTTAGTGATGCAACAGAAGTGCTACAAATAGCACTTTGGCCTCTAGATCTGGCAAACTCCATCTGGGATTGCTGCAAATGCCTACTTGTTTCGTAAGAATTTCAATAGAAGGAACATACACCAGCAATGCAGCCCGTGCTGTCAGTGACTATTCTCAAACAAAGGGTTTGAAATGGTGTTCTAGCAAAATGATTTGCAAGAGCACAAAGAGTAAGTCCCAAAATAGCTTTTTTATGTAGTTTATTAACCTTTCAGAATCTAAGATCCAAATTAGGACCTTATGATCCACTAATGCCAAATAATTCAGTTCAAGTCTAAATAGCTACATAAACTGGAGCACGTGTACAGAAGGTGCACTCCATGCTTGAGTATACAAAGTATTAAAACTGAGAAGAGACTCTAGTTCCAGTGTGGAAAAAAGAAAAGCTTTTAAATTTACTAAACCAAGCACGCTCAGGCACAGAGGCTATGAAGTGGTGGAGCACTCTTAGAGTGACAGTACTTTCTCCCTTTGTTGAATTGCTACAAAGTCCTTTCTCATTACACAAAGCAGAGTCAGGACTCCACTGTCAAAAAATCACTGCTGAAGAAGTTCGAATTGGGTTCTCTCTCTTCAAGCGGTTACAGGGACAAGTTCCGTGTGATTTGTCAGCTTCCTCTGTTAACATCAAGGAAGTCCTGAGCACCCTTAATGCTGTGAAAATAATCAACCTGTGGTAAGAGATCACATTGCTGGTGGAAGCATTAGCAATTTTCACACAAGGTGGTCCTTACCAGAGATATGTATATCAGATTACCTCTGATATAATAGCACCTGGTTTAGACCGGCCATCAGGAAGAAGTCACTTTCACACAGGAAAATTCATATGGTGCCCAGTGCAGCAGTTGTCTCAGGAAAAAACAGAACAAAACAAACCACCATCAGAGGAAGTTGTAATGATTCAGGCTTGGAATCTTGAGTATTAAACTTCAGTCTCACTTGAGAACTGAGGGGAAAACATTTTTCCTCCTCCCAGATTTGCTACAAATATCCACAGAATATCAGCATCAAGTGTGCTAGATATAAAACTGATGGAATGCTAGCTGGTCCATAAAGGGTTGCACCAAGTTATCTGTAGCAAAGTAAAAAACTAGCCCAAAGGTTATGGAGATTGGAAGAGCTGGTAAGGCCTTCTTAAAGATGGCAAGAAGCAGAAGTGTAAGGCACAGACCCTGAGGGGAAGAAAACAAACAGACAAACAAACAAAAAACATAGGGAGAAATTAGGGAACTCTGACAAGCAAAAGACTATATATACATATATATATATATATAAATTCCACAAAAATACAAGATACAGTTCATGCCTTCCTAAATGAAAGGCTTAAGTGACAGATGTACAGCCAATGAAGACCACAGCTAAAGCCCTCATCAGTTTTCAGTCTGGCCACCAAGTAAACAAATTCCAAAGAAAAAAATGCAGCAGTTATGACAACAGAAAATATCCCTTTTACAATATTACATTATACTCACAATTAATATGGCTACAAAACACGCTAAAGTTGTATTCCAGTCCCCGCTTGCTGTTGCAGAGGCTTTGCCAACAAGGACACTGTAGAAAATGAAGTCTCCTAAACCTAGCTTCACTCCTCCTGCAAAAGTGAATATATGGCAGCATTAAGTATCCAACCATCTACTAATATTACACACACACACACACACACACACACACACACATATATATATATATATAATTGTCAGAGAATAATATAGATTTACATTAAGTATCAACAAGACTGGTACCAATCTCAAATCAAGTGATAAACTCTTGTGAAACAAGATGGCTTAGGAACATTATACCACTCGATTCATTCATCCCAAAATTAGATTTTTTCTATATTCCTAGTCACCTGTACATACAAATGCAATACATACAAACTCAGATACTTGTATTTGTTGGGGGGGTGTCCACTTTTGGTTCTCATGTTATATTCAACAGAATACTGAAGTACAATTCCTTTAAGATGGCTGAGGGAGGGTGAAAACAAGTAAGTCCCTTTCAGATGATATTTTATTTGCCAGCTAGAAACCTATACCCAGCAAAATATTCCACTGCACTTCCAATTTTCCTAAAGAATTCTTACTAAGGTAGTTCTAAAAAGCACTTGTGTTTAATTACAGAGCCAATTACAGAGGCAAAAACCCAACATACTTAGTCCAAGATGTGAAGTTTAGGAAAACTCATGAGTTAATGTCTTATTCTTTTAAATAGTAACTACCACCTTAGCAATAACTCCAGGAGCACAATACTCAATTACTTCTGCAAACAAAATAAAGAAAGCCAGTTCACTTTCTGAGCTTTTAGTCCAAGATACTGAGCCAACATCTGTTTTCATCTGGTGTACTGTTTGTTTCCTTTGTCACCTGATTATAGTCCGGCCCAAAACTCACTTTAGAAATCTCAGAGGAACTCAGAGCATCAAAACAGAGGTGTATGCCTGGTTGATCAATGGGAAAAAAAAATAAAGGGAAAAAAAAAACCAAAGAGGCATCTTTCAGCAGGCCTCCAATATATGGTCCAGAACAGTGCATTAGTGAAAAGCGCCTGAGAACTAAAACACCCTTTAACTGCTCAAAGTTGGATGCTTGTTTTCAGTGTGACAGGACAATAAGCAAAAGGCAACTGCTAGATAACTCCTTCCACACAGGAAAACTCTCCAAATTTCTAATAAGCCACTCCAAACTTCTAGTAAACTAATGCTGGCTGACAAGTCTGACTGGATCACTGCATACCTGTCATTGCTATTTGCTATAGGAATACAGGAAGGAGAAAATTAATAGTCGGTTTTACAATTAACTAACTAAAATAGCCCAATTGCGAAAATTTTTACATCTTAATGTTATTTTTCTAAGCTCTATAAATGAAAATGGATTTGCAACACACTCTGAATTTGGAGTTTTTGGGACAAAATAAACTCTAAAATTGTTCTTAAAGTAGAATTCTCTGTATTTTTAAACAGAGGAGCACCTGAGAATCAGAGGAAACAGTTGCACCTGCTAAATATGGCAGCATCACATGGGCAGAGCAGTTTATTAGACAGGCAGACCCTAATTTATTTAGAGCTTTGCAAATCTAATAGCAGCTTAAACTCTGACTGGAAATCATGAGTCTGTTAAAGCAGATATCTGAATATTGATGTCATATGCTCTCCAAAGCTACTGCACCTCAGCAAGATGCTGGAGAGCATGCAAGTCCACAGCATTCTGCATTCATTTCAGTCTCCAATTAGGTTTTAAACACTGCTTTCTACAGAGTGGACTATAGTAGTTTTATCTTGAGGCAAAAAAACATTAATGACTGCATTTATTGGGCCTAAAATACAAAAGAGGTGATACACAGCAGAACACTGTGTGAAAAAGGTCACAGCAAATGTAACTGACTGTATAATGGTCTGAAAGCAGCTTGTGCTATTAAAGGTTTGATTCTGTTATCAAACTGAAGACTAATTTGACCAGTATTACTGACTCCTGCAGCAAAACCAAAAGCCACCAAAAAGCAACTCCATCTGTTTCTATGAGACATGTCAGTATTGATCACTAGGAAGAGCAGCTCTTCAGCTTGCTATCAGCTCACAGCATACTGTATCTGTGCAGTCAGGATGACTGAGACTGAGGCTAACTAGCTTCAGATTCCCTAAGTCTTTCAGACACAGTACACCATACTCACGTTCTTCGGGGTCTTCGCTTGTTTGAGAGTTACTGGGTAGAGCCTGAACAGCAGCACGTGATTCAGGTGTTGACTCAATGGGTCCTATTCTATTGTCCCTTTGTTGCTGCCATTCCTGACTAAAGCCACCATCATCTGCTTCAGCATCTTCATTCTGAGTCTGGTTTGCGGGAGCTCAAAGGAAGAAAGGCATTTAGATCTCCTTCAAAAATGTGCCTTCTAAAACATGACAGTCTCCCCACATGTAAGATCATGGAAAAATGAGGGAAAAAAGAGGTATTCCATAATATTTAGTAATATCTAACACTGGCATACACCATTACAAGACATTCTCACTTAGAATTTTAACACTTATTTAAACAATTAGGAGTCAACGTGCACTCTGCAGTCACAGCATCTACATGTCACACTCAAGTCCTAGTATTCAGTACTTCAACGTAACAGAGGGGGATTTCTGTGGTGACCTAATTTAGAGATCACATTTTAAGGAATAAACTCTCACCTAATATTTCATTAGCTTCTTTAGTCAACATTGACAGCTTAAATTTCCAGTAAATTAGAAAACTTAACTGAAAATTACATACACCCCTTTAAGCATGTTAAATTCAGATACTCTGCTCTGCTTTAGTAATATGTGTAAACAAACAAACCCCATGTTTTTAAACACTAGCTGTATAACCAAGAGGTCTAGACACACTTCTGTTTAATACAAACATAAATGAGCTAGCGTTATATGGTATCATCCCAATTTGACAAGCAATTGAGCTCAGTCAATAGCTGTCTATTGAGAGTTATTTCACCACCAACATCCTTGATCCCAGAAAAATAAATGCAAGGACATTAACCGCAAAATAAGTAAACAATTTCTGAAGTCTTGACAGTTTCATGATTCCTAATAAGGCCCCCATGCTTTCACTCTTCTACAGCAACCAGGCCACTTAAAAAGCTGAAAAACAAGTCTCCATAAACATGTATTCCAATAAAACGATGACTATAAAAGCTTGTCAAAGAAAAACTCACCTTGTTTATCATAAGTGGAGTTTTTGGAAGCTTTCCGTTGGGCTTCTGGATCTTCCTCAGCCATGTTCACTAGCCATATCATTGTTGCTATTAAGAAAAAAAACAAACAACAAAAACCCCTCTACATAGTTAATCATATCTTCAGATGTATGCAATTCTGAGATAGCATTGGCATCAATCCTTCTTTTTTTTGGATACAAGTATCTTTTGCAACAGGCTATTTTACTCTCATTAAAGCACAGTAATAGTTGGAACACAGCCAGTACCAGCTACAACATGCATTTACAGAATTGGTGAATAAAAGTTTTATTCTTACTAGATGTTGAAAAAAATGGCAACAGCTGTTGCCAGAGAAATTACTTCTATATATGGCGCACACTTTGAAAATCTGAATCAATGAATTCTTTACTTTTTTTCTATTAATCAGTTCTTTTATCTGCAAGTATAAAGGTCTATTAATACTGGTACTGAGGTACCTCAATTCAGAGGCAGTATCTGCATCAAAGTTAATTGTTCTCTGGCCCCACCATCACAACGAATTCTCCAATGTGGAGGTAATGAAATATTGTCACACTTAAAGTGGTATATTTTAATTCAAGTTTGTGGTTTCTCAGTGTTAACCTCTCCTCCCACAAAACAGAACAAGGGTCAGCTATGAGTAGTGTTAGTAAAACACAGCAAGAGTGACAGATATTTTAAAAAAACCCTTCTCCTTCTCCACCGTAAACTTGCCCCTGGTGTGCCTACAGTACACTTCCAGCTTCCAAACACAGGCCTTTCCTGAACACCAGTAGCATAATGATTTATGATTAATCTATTTCACTGTTTAGCCATACCATTATGACTAGCAACATGGAATTTCAGAAACAGTGGAACTATGTACTAATTGACACACAGGTCATAACAGCAATTTGCAGCTGCAGGGAGAAACGACCCATCAAAAAAAAACCAAGCCCTGGAGAAAATAGTTCTGTAAACTAATCTCTTCCTGGCAATTTCTCCCCTTCCTTCTAGTAACACACAGGTTATTTAAGCACTGAAAGCTGATAAATATTTTATGAAAACAAGTATTCCCTTTGAATAGGCTTAATTCACAGCCTATTGACATACTACTTTGGACAAACCAAAGTGTACTACCATTTTTCCTGTTCGAATTGTGTAACAAAACATGCTGGTTTTAATCTTGAAAGATCTTAGCCAGAAGATGTTCCACATTTTTGAGTCAGCAGTGAAAGGAAAACTAAGGCCCAACTGAACAGGCTAAAAATTACAGCTGACTTGTTAAAACACAGAAAAATGAGAAAATCACTGCAGCTGAGTGATTGTAAATGTAAAATATTTAATGAAATTTACTTACAGGAGTAAATAAGTGCTGGGAAGAGAGTTTCATTTCTCTCTTGAGCTGTTTCAACCAGCATACGAAGAGGACCTTTAGGACATAGGACAGCAACCAAATCTGAAAGGAAGAGTGAACAGATCTCATTATCACTGCAGACATACTTACAAGAAGGTTTTTCTGTAACACCTGCAGAGCCTGCTAATAAGATAAAATGCTACCCTGAGCACAGATTTATAAATGCACCATTGGCCACAAGTCAGTATCCTACAGGAACACTTTTTAATATTCTCCATTTACAATCTATTTTACATATTACTGTAATAATGTATACAAATTTAAAAAATGTGATGTTCCTCACTGAAGATATTATGCAACCGCAAATGCATCTGTGTCTGTATGTTAACTTAGAAGTTGAAAGCACATAATTCACAAAAGCTACTATTGAACTAGCATCTTGGAAATACCTAATCTTGCTTTCTATTATCAAAATTTTTCTTAACCAAAGTTTAATGCTAAAACAAATTTTAAGACAACAGGTAAGGCTTATATAAGTTCTATGAAGTAGTCATGACTGCCAATTTATCCCCACTTAAAGAGGAAAAAAGTGAATGTGCATGTGAAGATGTAAAAAGAAACAGATTTACTAAGCATTGTGGAAAAATGCTGTGTTTGCATAGATTTGAGAGGTGTTCAAAGCATATTTAGCGTAAGAAAGGAAAAACAGTTTCTCGTTGCTTCTCTCAATTCTTGTTCATGGGAGTGAAACTAGGTGAACAAGTAAAAATTAACTAAAAAGCCATAATTTACAAAATAGGATGACTGTAAAAGTTACAGATCACAAAAGAGTATAAAGGAAATCTGATCTATCAGATGCTCTATCTGCTTTCTCACCTGAACGTTGATGGTTTGTTTGTTAATGAAATCTGCTACTTCACAGACAACACCTCAGCTTCTTTTCCCTTGTCTTGCACATTTGGACAGAAAGCTGTAATATTTAGGTATTAACCTTGCTACTACCTTTTGCAGCTGTCCACTCACTGTACGTCAAGTAATTTAAAAAAATTTGACACCAAAAGGAACAGCTTCACTGTCAGGAGCTGTATGCTGCACAGAGCAGGCCTTCTGCACCTGAGCTAACTGCCCTAGCATCACTACTGGTCCCGCTCAAGTAAAGAACTCTTAGTGTGCTGTCACAGGCTTTGAAACTTACCTCCCCTTTACTCAAAGCCACTGCGTTGTGGTCTTGGAATGTGATCTGAAGAGTAATTTCATTTTGCAATCACTGAATGAAGGCTGAATGCTTGGAATACTCAGATTTGTTCCAGTCATATGAAGGGTGGCAGTGGGGAGGCAGGATGGGAAGGTTTTCTTAATGTGCTTTATGATCCATGAGCATACACACAAAGGAGATTTTTCCTCCCGCTGAAGAAAGAGGACACCTAAGGAGTACACTGACCTACCAGAGCTAATCAATCTTATTAACCCTTGCACTTCTATAACTGGACAGATTCTCAGTCTTGATCATTATCAGTGACTTTCAGGTCTTACATGCCTCCAAAAAAATTCAAGTTATGAGCATATCTTCATGGATACACTTAGCTGTAATGTTCTAATTATGTTTAAGTAACTGGATTATAGTCTTGCCTACAACAGTATCTGAGATATACAGTGATCTTCTTACCAAGTGTCCAGTGCCCTCTAAAGCCTTATGAAAAAACTACATCTGGGTATCTCTGTCATCATTCTGAAAAAGTGTAATATGTGATAATTCAAATTAATTTTTTTTTTAATTAAAAAACAAATAATCAAGGAAACAGACATCACAAGTATATCCTTCTAAACATAAAATAACTTTGATCAATGAAAATTGCCTTTAATTCTTCCTTGCTTCTTTCTCATTATATTACTAGGCATGGATTAGGGTTTTGTTTCTATGTCCATAAATCTGAGCAATTCACAGGTTGGGCAGATCTATACCTTTATGGGACTGTACTCAAACAACAAGCTCCTAAATGCTGAACACGCAATAGTTTTCCAAGAGTTCTTGTGGAAAATGAGAAGCCTCCACCTACACAGATGAGATCAAAATGGCAACACAGATCTCTAATCTCCTCCTCTCTTGAATTACTTAAATTCTCCTCCCCAAAGACTCCAGAAAGTCCAGAAAACACAAAGGAAGATGGCATCACACAGCCACATAAAGCCCTTAGCTGGGCTAAAAGGGACCAATTTCAGTTTAGATCATGATCTTATTTCTGAAGTTTGTAATCACCTTTGGATGATACCTCGCCACACACACACTTTTTCTTTTTTTAAGGTCTAGTCAGACAAACAAGAGTCAGGGAATAGAAGAAAATGACACCATAATACCTGTTATTATGCCTTGCCCCAGACCTTACCATACACTGAAATGACAGCCAGGATAAGCCACGCAGTCCATTCAGGAAGATATTTAATGAACACCAAGGCCATGAGAGCACTTATCATAATGAGATACGCCTGCTGGAGCCGAAGTGGACCCTTCCAATGAATACAAATCATTCCCACAACACCGAAGTTCCAGATCATGAGTGCCACCGTAATGTAGTCCATGGCAACGTTATATGTCTTAAAAACCTCACTAAAAAAAAAAAAAGAGAAAAAAAAGAGAATATGGACTGCATTTGCTTAAAACAGTGGAAACAAGTTAAGATTTAAGCTTCAGAATATTTAAAAAATAAAAAAAATTATTCAGTGTAGTGGCACAAATGTAAAATTCTATCTCCAATTAGTATTAAACTATTCTTCACAAAAGGGATAATTTTACTACAGTTTTCTTCATACCAACTCTGTCACTTTTCTGAAAATTTTCCTTAATTTTCTATTTCCTTCTCAATCAAAGCAGAAGTTGACAGAAAAGGACACTACTGCAAAACAGTCATTTTGATTATGTTCATGATTTTTAGAAATCTGAAGAGTAAGAACTTGTGAGGTTATAATGGATCTCTAAAGGCAGGCAAACGGATCTCCCCCTACTTAGCTGCTGCTTGTGGAATGGAAACACTTTGCTAACTTAAAAGAAAGATATACATTGCTATTCTATTTTATTCTTCACCACAAACACTAAAGTAAAAAGCTATCTTTTGGGATATATAGTGTTATTCTGTCACACCAAATACTATAAACTACTTAAGACCCGCAATAAGTAAACCCAAGATAGACAAATACATTGTCACCAAGTCACAGATGATTTCCACTGACCCAGGGAGAAATGGTTGTGATGCCTTTTTGCAGATTCTGCTGCTACCAACTCATCAAGCCACTAAGAATGTTATAATCTACATGATATGTTCCTCCAGGAAATTTTTTGTCTTCCATAGTTGCTCTCTGGCCTCTGAGATGTACAATGTTAACAGGATGTCCCTTACCACCATTGTGTATAATTGGTCTACAAACTCCCTCCTCACTCACTGGACCTCCACAAAAGGAAACCAGCACGGCTGTGAGGCAGCAGGGCTAGGTGAACGGAAGCAGACTGTCAGAAAAGCCTTCAGTCCTTCTACCCACACATACTGATGGAAGACTGCCAGCTTCAACCCAAACCCAAAGAAGTGAGCCTGGCAACTTGTCTCCACCCAGCCTGCATGGCACTTGTGCAGCACACATTGCCCTGTATTTCAAAAATCATTAGTAAAGTTAGAGAAAATAACTGACCAAAAAAGGCAACACAGATCACTTTTGGCAAAAAACAGTGAAGGAACACTATTTTCTCCCCCTAGAGACCAAATTAAGTAAGCTTCTTCAAAGAGAAGTTACCTGTCATTAAGTGGTACAAAAATATACACAGTGTAATAATTTCATGGTATAACTCTAATTACAAACTCTGATCAGGTCACTCATTTTAGAGAATACCGAGTATTATGTACAACTTTTCTTGATGTCTGGATAAAGGCATGTTTCCAAATTTGAAAAGAAAAACATTTAATATATTCTGGTGAGAGAGTAGATTCTTTTCAGCTGATTTTTTTCTGCCACTACCATGCAAACAGCTTTTGCATATACATCCCACCTCCAAAGCCATGATGTAAACAACTTCCCTTGAGTCATATAGCTATGAAAAATTAAGTTCTAGAAGGGATGCTAGCAGAATAAGCCACCCTGTGGAAGATACCTTATTATGGTGAAGCATGTGATGGACCGCTTCTGTACAATATCCGATGCACTATAAACCCATAAATATCTCTTTTATGTGTACTCTATGAATCTACATGAAACGAAAAATTTTATTGCAATAGCTTACTTGCTATCATTCTTCTCAAGATTCAAGAGCTAGTTCCAAAATAAATATATACATGAAAAATACATATTCATGCTTTAGTTCACTTACCCCAGGTAGATGAATGAGAAAAAGAAAAGCAGCAAAAGAGAAGAAATGATAAGCCAGCCATGGATCACCTAGAGAAAAAAAAAAGAAAGATAATACAGATCTTGTTAAGATTTGTTATTTTAAAGTTAGTATCTACTTTAAAATGTTTTTAAGGTTATTTCCCCTTCTGAGCAAAGAAAATGATACTCAGATATCTCTCTCTTTGGTTATTACTAAATTCATATTTAGGCTATACACATTATTGTATTTCAATTTACACTTAGGAATTTTAAGTGCTTTGTGGTCTTTCAATAGAGGTTCTCTACAATGAAACTACTGTTTATATATTTTTAGGTCATTTTGATAACAGTGGCGTTATAACATAGCAGAAATATCCAGCATTAACACAGATGGAAAACATGATTCATTTTTGCGCAATTAAGAAGCCTGCTCTGATTCCAGATCTTTTTTGTAATACAGTTATAGAATTAAACGCCAGGACACTGAAAAACCTTCAGTGCTTATCTGTGGAATTCAGAATTAGCATGTCATTGATGAATGGCTATATAAGGATTCCTATATTATGTATCAATCATCTATAGATGTAATCCCTCATTTTTGATAAGAGAGCAGATACACATGCCCAATGATTTAACAAAAAACAGTTCAGGGCTGTACTCAGCAGAGACACGCATAGATTTAAACTTGGAAATGGCAGGTGCTCAGACTCTGCACTGACGAAAGTACATACCATTCTTGTATATTACTGTGAAAAATTAAGATTGAAGAGCCCCATAAATGAGAATGAAACATACTTGTTATTTGTCAAATTCCTAGCACAGAATCTCTTACATAAAACCAGACCCAACATTTCAAGCAGGTAACCTGTCAGAAGCAATAATCTAGAAATTCAAGCTGCATAAGAAATCCTGCTTCAGACAGACATGCTCAGTGGTAAATCAACTAGTTATATTAGCTATATATGTACACCAGATCAAAGTATTCAGAAACTGTTTAGAAATTGTGTTTTCTATTTCTCCTCTTCTGAAAGATGTATAGTAGAATGCATCTTATGTTACAGTTTTGAAATATTTTGCAAAAGTTAATTTAAAAGTAAGGCCCATATGCACACAGACTAAAGGAATCCACATTTACGTGAAGCAAACAGGACTTTGCAGCAAATTAAGAATCTAGCTATTACAATTAGTAATTTAGTGCATTTAGTCTAATACTAAATTGTTCATAAGCGTTTTTAGAATGCTCAGCAATTTTTGAAACGTTCTTTTTTCTCATTCACACTCCCTGTCTTTCAAAACAGGTTCAAATGTAACCTTCAACCTAATAAAACCTGTCATTTAATTTGCTAATCTAACAGATTGGCTTTCCATATTTGCTAAGTGTAGTCTCAAAAAGACTTAAGAATTTCCCACATGTAATAAGCATGGTGCCTGTAAAGATGCTGCAGGAAAACTGCCAAAGTATGTGTCTCAGTCCATCAAACTGTCACCACTCACAGCAAGTGGGGAAAAAAAATAAAATACTAAAGCTGAAGACTGACAGGTACCTGAAACAGAAAGCAAATTTCAAACAACTCAGATATACAAGTAGTTTTACAAGTAGTGACCTAACAAGAGTAATTTTATTTCTCTGTAAAACTATTTGAGACCATTTTAAGAAAATGGCAAAGAAAGTGGTGTCATTTCTTTTAGTAATAACATGACTTCTGTCTCTAGTTCTTCTATTTGCAGTATAAGCTCTTAAACTTTCTTACCACTTAAGAAAATAATGAGAATAGTAAAGTTTCCTTCCAGTAAAGAATAAAATATTAACAATGTCAAACACCAAGGCCACAGTCCAGCAAATGTTTACAGGCACTCTGCATAACTACTGTCAACAGTACTAAAGGAGGTAGTTTCAAGAGTTGATGTAAATAGGCATTTTACATACAGATGTTTATTTTATTCTCAGTATGTATCTCATTTGCTATAGCATTTTCCAGATCACCAGCCTCTTTTCATAGAAGTAATTTTTCCAAAGTAGTTCTGTAAATTCTGGCTAGTGTTTCCCTAGCAGAATACTATGACAGGTTTGTTGCCTTCTAATTAAAGAATTTTCATTCTTCATTTGACAACAGCTTCAACGCTAATTGACTGTGGCACAGAGTTGGCTTTGCTTGCTACAACTTGAACAAAAACTAAGGATTGCAGAATGCAGAGTATTAAAATGCACTACATCAGCCAGATTTTGGTTTGGCAGACTAAAACAATAAAGAAGATCAAGAATAATAAAATATGTTAAAAAGAAAAGACAGTCAAATACAATCACCCTCAAAGATGCTGTTTCTGTTTAGATTTAGGAGTTAGAATCAGGACCATGCTTAACTTACCACGTACAGAAGAAACACAGGAAACTAAGCTGTTAAGCTGAAAGACTGTCTCCTTTCTTCAAAGGAGTTTTCAGATAATCTTGTGAAGATAACCAAATTATCACTGCCAGCTGGAGGCCTAACATTCTTTCATTCTAAGTTCCATCCCTTATAATCTACATGTACATTCTACATATAGAATCGCATGTAAAATAGAATTCAGTGGACAGGTTAAGTACAGCATTGTGGTATAGCGGCACAGAAATACTCTGTTAATAAACTGGAAAAAAAAAGTATTTATTTTAATTAGCATAAAATGTAACTACAGGAAATTTCTGTTGTCTAATCATTCTAATTTTTCAGTCTAACAATTATTTTTGTAAGAAGAGTGTGCAGTGCTTTGTAAGGTCAAGAGGGAAGCCAAAAATGTGAAAAGCTTAGTAAAAACTAGTTGGTGCCTTCAGCACCTGAGGAGAACCTATTGGCTGCCAGGGAACCTAGCTGAAGTACATCAGTTATTTGACTTAACTGGAATAAAAACAGAATTGAGAGCTTAAAAAGATAACTTAGTTGGTTCAGATTTAACATCACACTGTGATAAAAGAGAAGGTCCATACTTTAAAAAACAGTATTCCAAGCTGTATCAGATCCAAGCAAAAATCATCTCCCCAGTCGCTCCACAGATACTTCTGTAAAGGGGTTTCACCCACAGCCATGAAGACCAAAACCATTTTTCACCTCTTAAAAACAAAATAAAGTAGAGCAAAGTTTTGTGTCAGCGCATGGATCCTCCTCCCTGTTCTACAACTATGAAACAGATGCAAGGTTCTGGCTGCATACTGGGAAGTTTTATTAGGCCAAGCCTTGTTAAATGGGTCATTAAGACCAAAAGACAACCAGGAATTTTCACTAATAACTCCTCCCAGACAGGTGACATTGCAATTATTTATGCTAAGCCTGGACTTGCCTAGATTACATCACTATATGATTGAAGTCTTTCACAAAAGAGCCTTAGAGTCTCTGTGTTTGCTATAAGGATATTTCCTGGCATGTACAGCCACACACACATCACACTGTTGGAAGACTTTTATACTGGGGGCAGGATGCGGAGAGGGGAACCCTTGAAAAGCCCCTGAAGTCCTGAATAGATTTCAAGTTGTAGGACCAGGTCTGTAATCTGTAGTTCTTGACCACCGGAAGACTTCAGTAGATGATACATTTCACAGAACAGGAAGCAATGCTACCCTAATTCTGACTGACAAAACAGCCAGCAGTGTTAGCACTGGGCCTTTGCCTCCCTGCTGTATCAAAGGAACAGAAGCCTCAAAATTGAAAACAGTGAATTGAATCACCAATCCTGCTACTTTTGCTCATTCATCCTTGATAACCCTTTATTTTGTTCCATCCTCTATATCTGTACTAATAAATAAAACTAGAACAATTACTCGAGTCAGTTATATTTATACTCACCTTGTAGCACCTGTATTTGTAAAGCACAACCAGGAGTATGGTCATGACAATGATAACGCTGATCATGATAGCTGCGTTGAGAATTGAATTCAGGGCTCTCTGTCCTACTGTCTCTGTCTCTTCTGTGAAAGGAGTGTAGATGCTACAACAACAAAAAGTCAACTGAAATATCCGAAACATCTGTGTATTCAGTGACATGTGAAGCCAACAGCAAATGAAATTGCAGTAATCTTTCAATTCAGAGCTGTAAAAGCAACAGCTGTTTTCATTTGAAAGGTAGCATAGTATCATATTAGGCAAATTTTAATTTAAAAAAATAAGTTCATTAGAAGACTTGCCTTTCCTACATTCTTGGATTATTACTATTTTCTACTTTGTCAAATAAAAACAAAAAACTGAACTCCACACTCTTTGATACAATTACTGACACTATGAATCGTTAGGCTACTACTGCAGCTAGACCTCTCTAAGCACACCATCTAGTGGATTTACAATGAACGGTCCCACAGTGATTTCAACAAAACAATGATGGGCTCATCCTGGGGAAAAAAATACTTAATGGGGGCGGGGGGGCAGTGGTGGGGGAGAATAAATAAAATCTCAAGGAAAATAATGCTTTGATCTGCCGTGATTGATCAACAACTTTGACAGTGAAAAATAATTTTGTCATTCCTATATTATACAAACATTCAAAAGCCAAACACACTTTGAGTCATTTTATCTAAACATTTTCACAGTGGAACATTTAGACTGATTTGCTGCAGGTTCTAACTGGCTCGGTGTTCTTCCTTTGTCTCCTCTCTCAAATGAGCTTTCACTGAAATTGGGGTTTTTTTGGACAATATTAATATTTTGCAAAAAATAAAGAAAATAATATCCATACAGGAAACCTGCCTGGAAAGTTTCTGTAACTGCAACAGAGGTGAACCTCATAAAGCTACCTTCCTCTTGCATTTGAATTTCTTCACCAAACAGCACAGGCAAATCAGAACTTGGCATATATGCTACTTTATTTAAATGAGTAGCTTTTTTCAGTTTCCAAAATCTTTGTACTCTAGCAGAGTACAACTGAAATGGCTTTGGCTCAGGATGGAGTTAATTTTATAAATACCACAGACCACAATGAAGTATTAAAATGAGGACTAGGATCTGAACCAAACAGCAACAGCCAAGATGTTATCCCAACTGGTCGCCAGACAGGCAACAAATGTCAATAGTATCATGAATATAGAGTCTGGTTTTGGGAAGGAATAAACCAAAATTATTTTCATGTTGATGGCAGGGAAAAGGGAGGCAAGAGAGAGTTCACGGCTTGAATTAGACTCCTGAAGAAATGGAGATTAAAGCAAGCTATCTAAGTAAGACCACTGAAAAGGGGAAAAAAATTGATACATACAGCTGTCCATCCTTGCGTGTATAAAAGCTGACAGACTTGATGGTTGCAACAACGACCACCATGCAAAGTGTGACAGGTACAAACAACATAATCACATGTTTTGCTCCATATTTCAGTGTCAGCTCCTCATCTTCTTCTTCGTCTTGTTCCACCACTTGCTGAATGTTGTTTTGTGGCTGCCCGTTGGTCTCGGACTCAGGATTGTCATTTCTTCTGCGCTCACTATTATCATGGCGACGTCTTTCGCTGTTGTCATTCTGCAATACACAAAAAACAGTTTCCTCAGCAACCATGCACAATCATATTCTCGTACACTAAGCTAAAGGGAAATATGTAAGGTAATATTTGCTGTCAAAAACACTTGCTGCACCAAGGACTTAAACAGCAGTAATTAACTGCATCATGTAGTTATCAAAGAATGGGAGCACAGGACTATGTTAGAAGCATTTATATTAAAAACAGCAGCAGCTGAAAGTAGACTGGTTGCATCTAACAGCCCATGAGACCCTTCCTTTGAACAGAATTAAAAAAGCTGAATTAAGACAGGTTCTGCCCTTGGTTCAAGCTACACCTGACACAAGGAGGCACGACAGTAGATTGCTCATAGCTTGACAAGAATTAACTATATCTGTTCCTAGAAATAATGCCAAACAGACATTTATGACGCTAACTCCATGAAAATCCCAAGAAAATGTCTCCTTACCATGTTACTCTTACTACAGTGCACTAATTAGAATATATATTAAACTGGAGTTTCATGAAGTATTGTGTTTCCACATTTATAGTGAGAAGAATGACACAGATCAGACTCTGGTAATGCTCAGGTAATTCTCTATACTGAGGTCTGATCCAAAAGTTTTAGCATGATGAGCTACTACTCCACATCCTTTCACTGACATTGATGAAATTTCACCACTCTTGTCAACAAATATGAAAGAGCCTCTTAGCCTTCCTGATACTGCGACAAGAACCATCAAGGGTGTAATTCAAACACAGGGACAGAGGTAAACTTTCAATGCAATTAAGATTAACCACAAGCAAACTGGGAACACCACCCACAAGTAAATAATCAGGCCTGCACTCCTGGTGTCACAGACTTTGGTCCCTCTCCAAGAAGCCCTGTCAGCAGGGGGCATTCAGCCTTTGTGTGCACATACAGAGAACACAACAGGAGAGTGAGCTGTTTCACCTGTTTTGGACTATAAAGAAACAAAACCATTTTATGTTTACCAGTCGCTCTAAACAAGCCCTAATATGCAACAGTTTACGCAGATTACTTTTTTTTTTTTTCCTGTATTACCGTGTCCAAAATCAATGCTGTACTGTTCCCATTCCCCCCACTCAAGAGTTTTAACATAAAAGACGTACCACAACGATTTTTGATTCCTTGCAAAATTAATTTATTCAGAACTACTTAGTTTACACAGTTCAATTTGAATAAGTGCACTAAGGCAGCCTCAGATTAAAACATACAACAGACTGAAGGAAGATACCTTTTGCAACACCTTTAAAATATCACTCAGTTTTAGTAAAATTGCTCTCGACGTAAGATAGGGCATTGAAAATAACCTACTAAATTTCTGCTTAAGTACTCTTGTGCAGGTAATTTCTTCCTTCATCATGCAATGTTAAAGTCTCATTACCTGTTCTTAACAGCACTTCCCAACACAACTGCTGACTTTTATCTCATTAACTCACTGGAGTTTTTTGATAAATCAATAGTAATTTTGCAGATTCTTTATACAGAATTTTCTCAGCCCCATCCTCAGAAAAGTTAAGAAGTTACGTATACACTCAGGAACTCATAGTGGAGTTTTTAAAAGCACTTAAGTGACTAAGGAGTACAACTCCCTGGACTTTGAACTGCAAACACTGACACTGCTAAAACCTTTGTTGAAACTTTACAACTTCCCCAACTCATGAAAAATTTGATTTTAGCAAACGTTACAAAGTAACAATACACGCCAAACACTGCCTATTTACTCCTTTTCTGTAGTATCCTCAGGATCAAGCTCAGCAGGGTTTCAAGAATTGTCCTCTAAGAAAAATGGCTTTATTTTTCAAAAAGGAAACAATATAAGGGGGAAAAAAAAAGTCTTAATTAAACAATTAAAACTAGCAGACAACCAGATTTTTAAAATTAAAGTTTTAACCTCAATTTGAATTTAGTATCATTAACTTTAAGTATGTCCTGAAAAAGATTATGGGTTCAATATTATTTCTAACTAAATGAAAGATGCATTATAAATGACTTGGCATTTTGCATAAAGTTCTTACATACAATTATTGAAATCAGATAGAAAAAGGAATATGGGAGAATGTCAATAAAGAGATCATGCTTAATTATTCTGAAATGCTGGCTGCAACTGAACCCCTTCCTGAACAGTTCAAATGTAATTATTTGTCACTTCGATACTAAGTCAACCACAAGACAACTATAAGCTTACCTGTCTAAAACTGCCTAAGACGATCATAACTAATACTATGTTGGAGACAATCAGAGCCCTGGAACACTTCACAAGTAAAGCAGACCTAGGTTTCTGCACACTTGCAGGATAAATTGCTCATTCACTGTTGTAACAGCAGTCTTGCATGTGGGAGCACTTACCCCTATCTTAGGCACAGAAGTACAAAAATAGAAAATAAAAATCCACAGCTTCGCAAAGCAAACATAAAAACAGTCAAAGGAAAAGCCTGATTAACTAGCACACCACTACAGAAAAATGCAAAATCAAACATAAAGAGAAAAAATGAAGAAATTAGACCAATCTGTGACATTTTATTCCCTTCACTAGTTAGCAACAAAGACACAATCACAAAAGGCCTTTACATACACAGTGCATGAAAACCAGACCAGCAGTTTTAAGACTTATCATCAGATAACCAGAGTTATTAGAGCTATTCTCTCATTCACTGTCAAAACTGGAAAAAAGTTGTCTTTCAGGCAAGTGTGCTGCTGAATGTGACATGCGCATGTCCCACTGCTTAAAAGAACAAAGTGCACTCATATCCTACCTGATCAGTATTAAACAGAGCAGAGGCCAGGGACTCTTGCTGAAGTGGAAGCAAAGGAACAGACTCTTCACTTTCCTCAGACATAGTTAAAAGTGAAAATTCTGAAGCTAAAAAGTCAGTAACACCTGTTGTGACACCATAAGCAAACGTAAGTTATGAACTACGCGCTTTCAGGTGAATAAACAGTATCAAAAGCAAACGATAGGGTTTCTTTTTTTCCTATCAGGAAATTAGTTAATAGCAAACCCAGAGCAATGCCATGAAACCAAGAGATAAAAATTTAGCATATTTGATTAAAAGGTTTTATTTATTAAATCCAGATTTATACATTGCAGCAGAACGCCATGCCTGATGGTGGGCACAGGCTTTACTAGGTCTCACATACATCATTTATGTTTAAAGGTCATTATACAGGGACAGATATTGAAGACTAGGCTGAACTCTTGGTGTGTGACTGGAAGAAGAGACGGCAAATTTAGCACTTAGTGATTTCACATGCTGACTGTTAGCAACAGAAGCTAGATAAACTGAAGCAGGAAAGGATTTTTGTATGTATGTACAAAACAAAAGCGGATGTGTGTAGGGGAGAAGAATAATTATAACTGTTGAAACTACACCTAGAGTCACACTTAAACATGGAAAGAAAAAAGCGCAAATAGTAGCTATTCATCAGTACAGTCTGTCAGCGAGAAGTAAATAGAACCATCCGTCTCCAATTGCTGGGAAGGAGCTGTTGTGTTAAAGAGTAATTTGGCAGAAAATAAACCCCCTTGCATCCCATCTTATCTTCAGATGTCAGAGGGGCTGGGGGCAGCTAGGTTTAGATTCTGAGCAATATCCAGTCTGTCACTATTAGTCCAGTCACGTTCAACTTACTGAACTATCATGACTAGGGATGCACTAACAGTGCACTCCACTTTCACCTTAGTCACGCTCCATGGGCTCACACGGCCAGACTCAGAGAGTTTGGCAGCGGTCAATGAGAAACTTTTACGGGTAGCTTAACAAACAGTGCAGTTTATTAAAGCAACAGAAGTACAGGTTCTTACGGATTGCCAGTGATAAATATACTGTCTGCAAAAGCACGTGCAAATATTGAGGTTACAAATAATACAACATGTAATATTAAAAAATGACTCTATATCGAGAGATTTCCAAGTTTTACGAGCAAGCACTCAGGATAGTCCAGTTCTTAACCAAAGGCGTCCCTGTGTGGGGGAGAAAGAGAGCTTCAGCCCATCGATTGATCCCAGGAGTCACAGGCAGTATCTTACCTGACTTGTTCACGATGATACCTTCCCCCAACATTCCCCCTTTCTCAGGTTATTTTAATGCAACTTTTTATCTTCAAGGTGGAGCTTAAGTGATTCTAGTCATACATACCTTTAATATGATTCTCTCTGTAAGATTCTCTCGCTTCACTTTTAAAGGTATAGATTAACAAAAACTCAGGGCACAAGCTCAGTGAGGGGTGGTCACACTTTGGAGGCAGGTAGCCTTTGGGATGGAGGTGTGTTTTGGTATTATAATGAGATTATAATGAGCAAAATTCACACAAAGGACAGCACTTTGTCAGAATATGACAGACTACTGGCCCGGGGTGGCAAATAGGCAGCTTATCAGTACTATAGTACAGTGAAGTTCTCATCTCTGCTGTGATTCAAGCCTGGCCATGAAGCCTTCAGTCTGCTTCACCCTTCATGCTATTTTGCTGGCAGAGTTGTCCAGGGAACCACTGTGGAACAGATTCCTTGCATACCAGTTGTGCTCCACCCTGGAAGCTTCTTTGATGTCCTATCTTTCCTCAAATTGTGAATGCTGTCGTTCCTTTAATACAGGTTTGATTTCTAAGTCACCTCCAGTAATTATTCCACAGGAGCATCACCAAGTTTTCTGTAAGCGTGGTGAGCCCACAAGTTTACTGCTGAGCTCTGCCTTTTTAATCTGCAAGAAGTGTTCAATGAAAGTTAATCTCCCACCTGTCCAAGATGAAAACAAACCTTTTTCACTCCCTCTGAAGTAAAAGCACAAAGAATACAGTAGGAAAAGTTCCACTTTCCTATTTTTAGTAACACCTTCCATAATCAGTAAGGTCTTAAGTCAGACTGACTTCTTAATTTAAAATAAATTGTCATGGTTTATATTTTTACTGCTATAGCAGGATGCTGATCTGAAATAAAGACAAGGATTTTTCAAAATTCTACTTAAACTGCTGGATTGTATAGAAGAGCTAGAGCAGGATCAAAATATTCTTTTGAATCACTGCCATAAACATCACTACAAGTGGCCCAGCTCACAAGAGTACTTCTGTGTCACCTGGAAACCTGATATTCAAGAGCTATAGCAGGAACAAAGAACTGAGCATGACAAATCCAAGAGCCTGAGCACCACACCCAAGCAGATCACCTAAACTCTGTTTTACCCAAGCACATGCAGTATGAGTACAGTTTTTGTGACAATTATGTGCTGAGGTTTTTCAAAGTAATCATATAAAACTTTATGGTTTGTGTTCCCCTCCACCTCACCCCCCCAAAACTTCAACTCTGAGAGGACCTTGTCAATTATTCACAAGTAAGACAAGGCAGTGTTGCTCTTTCTGCATAGGAGTTGTCCTCCAGCAACAGCAACAACAAAACCCAGGCTTCAAGCTCTACCTAGACTAAAATTAACTCTATGACTGAGACAAGTGTGAATCAAGCAGACCACAGCCAGGCTAGATCAAAAGAGCTCACTTAATCCTCTAAAGGTCAGTGTTTGACATGGGAGCACCCCTTCCCATTTTCTTATTTTTCTTGAGGGCTTGGTCACTCCAACACGACTTTATACTGGGGGAACTCTTATCTGTATGTAAAAACATGTTTAGAACATCAGATATTTTACAGACTATTTCTTTCAGCACTGCTTATCACAACAGTCCAGATAAAGAAAACTACTCCCAACAAACAGATATCTAGAGTTCTGAATTCTGTTTTCACCCACACTCATTATTCGTCCTGATTTAACTGCTACCAGGTAATAAAATTGTTTGTTACATACGGTGTTGCTGAGGTGGTTATCAGGGAAGTTTTCTGTCAGCTGCCCATGCTGAAACTGGGGTAAATGTGCAGACAGTTCTGTCATTGGGGCTGTCCTCTGGAAATCACTTATTTCTACACAAAACGGATCTTTCCTCTTGAAATGCTGAAAGGAAAAACATGTGTAAAAAGCCTTTGTTCTTACATGACCAGGTTCTCCATACCCTCCCTACCCCATTTTTTAGAGTTCACACAGACCAAAGACAACTGTTTTCTCTCTATGATACCCAACTGTATCACATCTACTAAGAGATCATAATAGGGATTTTCCAGTATAAAAATAAGAACATCTAGGCATTATCAAATTAGTTCATCAGCCACGGAAGTAAGCCAGCAACAAACTAATCATTTAAAACAGTTCTCCATTCTTTCTCGTGCAATAGATGAGAAGCACTGCATGTCTGTTCACAGCACAACATGTATATTTTTATCTCCGCAGAGTACAATTGATCCAAGTTGTTTGGTTTTGGATTGCTGAGAAGCTCAAGGGGAATCTTCAAGTAAAGATGACTGAGTTACACTTGATCATTTAAAATGTGGATATATCTTTAATATTGTAATGCCCTAAGAGTGACCGAGAGCTACACAAAATGGTATTTCATCCGAGCCTCAAGAACCAATGTGTATTCCTTTCCTCTAGTGGTAGGTTTTCTGTATCAGCTAAATGTACATAAACGTGTCATGTGCTTATAACAGCATTATACATTCTTCCATAGAAAAGTTACATGCTAACATTTTGCTACGCAAACATGAACATGCTCTGTAACAAACGAAAATGAAGCGATGAAGCTCCAATAAAACGTGCTCCGTAACAAAGGAGAATGAAGCGATATAGGGGAAAGAGGAAGAAGGGTGACGTAACTACATAAGTTTTAGAAAAAATATAATTTTACAAAACAATGAGTAAGCCTAAATAAATCACTGGCTTGGTTACTCAAAACACAAGGAAGTGAATAAACCACTGCCTCAAGGGTGGAGTGCCGGTCCCCACTTCCATCCCAAGTGGCTCCTGCTCCTACCTTGTGCCAACTCCAGCACTCATCAGCCCTCTTTACAGTAGATCTTACTCACTAAAATGGAAGAAAACAAATCCAGGAAAAGAAAGCAAGAATATTTTTTTGGTAGTTTATATACTCAGCTTATGGTACAGAGGGATCTCAAAAAACTCACACAAGGGAGGACATCACAGAGAAAGGCCTCTCACTTTTGGCAGCAGCAAGACACAAGTGCTGAAAGACAGCATCTTACTTAAAGAGATAGTTAAGCCTGTTTTAATACATACTAAGGTACAGAAGGTGGTTTTTTACTTACAAATAAATACACATCTTACATAGTGCTTACTAACTTCAGCACGGATGTAGCTTGCTCTAAAGAGCCATTAGGAAGCAACACCAACTTAACACGTCTAATGGGAGCATACGGTTTGCAACGTAGTATTCACTAGAATGTCTCTCTTCTAAGTTTGTAATTAAAAATAAAGGGTATCTAATTTAAAAATATAATGAGATGTAAGATTAGCTGAAAATAAATAGGCATTACATTGCTTTTATTTTTAAAGCTTTAATTTTTGGTTGGGCTATAGAATATAAAAAATGTTGGTTTAAGGCTGCTATTAAAAATTTCCAGTGACAGGACCACCACAAAGGAAAAAGGAGAAGTATTTTTATCCAAATGTCGAGTATCAGAACGAGATTTTTCACATAGGAGCATATCAAAATTGTCGTTAAAATACAGAAGAGAAAAAAAAAAAACCCACAAAACCAAAACACCAACCCACAAAATCCTATTTAAAGACTGATAAAGAAAGCCACCACAAACTCACCAAACAGAAAAACAGCTACTGAGGAGCAGAGAGAAACGGAAGACAGGGAGGAGTAACTGACAGAAGAGTCACACCAAAGCTTGAATGCCAGTGTCTTAAAAAGGCCTCAAAACTTACGGTCATTTAAAACGACCCCTTTTGAAAACCCAAGAGCTCAGAGAATGGACTCAGGGCATCTTCCCAAACAACTTTATTTTCTATTTTAAAATAAAAGAACACTCCCAAGTTTGAAATATAACTGTGAATTAAATAAATCTAGAAAAGAACTGCACATAAATACACACAAACTTAATTTTTACTTGTTTTACCTGAAAAGGGACTATTTCTTTTTCTAGTGCAACTGTCCATATTAAAATAGCCTGTCTGAAACAGTTCTTCCTTACTTCCTTTGGCTTTCCTTCGCAAGAACAGCAGGAGTTACAACCGTAGTGTTCACGCACTTACACTTAGTCTAACAAGTAGAGGTGACATGCAGGTAAGCTCTACAGTGTCCTCTCCACTCGGAAGAGAAAGCGAAGGGAGCATCGACCAGCCGCAGGAGACGCGGGGCGGCCGGTGAACCCCTGTTTTCTCTCAGACAAGCAACAAGCGGCGGCCCCTGCCCCCCAGAGGCTGTCTCTTAT
>NW_020799101.1:39187880-39224399 GCF_003259725.1 Athene cunicularia | reverse complement strand
GATCAACGGCCACAGCGGCGGCTGTGCGGGCCTTGGGGCAGCCCGGGCCCGGCCCCAGGCCCCAGGAGCTGCTGGAGGAGCGGGCCGAGAGGCGGCCCCGCAGCGAAAGCGCCAAGTAACCGCCCAAGGGCCAGGTTAGCACCAGGCGGGCTGGGGCTCCCGGAACTTCAGCCAGGACGCGGCGTGCAGGGGAAAGGGGCGTTACCAGGGAAAGAGGGGGAGTAGGAGAAAATACACTTCGTGGTTGTTTTGAATTCAAATTGTAATTTATAAACTAGCAATCCTGTTTTAAAATGGCCCCACAGCAAAGCATTACGAAAATAACTGGAAGGGATTTTTGCGTTTTAAAATAAAAATATTAAAACTTAAGCGGCATCTTTTCGGGAAGCTTCAAGTGGATCTGCAGCTCATTTGCAGAAGAAACAACAGCAATTTCAAACTTGAAACTTACCTTGCTATCCATGGTATTTGAAGAACGATCCAGAAGGCATTTTTGAAAGTGCATAACCTAACTGGGCTTCTAGTGTATAGGAAATTCAGTGATACATGTAATCATTCTAAAGATTACGACAGTATAATCTGAGGGACCTTGCCATTCTTTATGTTTGAAACAGACGTTGTATTTTACTATTCAACTACACTCCAGGAAGAGCTATGGGAAAACAAAGCAGCACAGAAGCATCACACGTAGAAATTAGGTTTTACATAAGCATTTTGACACAAATACTGAGTTTCAGTAGGTAGTATGCATAAAGTGCATTTTAAAACAAGCCATTTTTAGACTGAAAGTGCTGCCTAAGCATTAACCAAATAAAACTGTTAAGAGGGGAACCAAACCAAAAACCCAACATGGACATACAGCTGTACCAGACTATTCTCTATTTATTACTGATGTCAGTTTGATCTATTATGAAATGCCTGTTAACAAGTTTACACTGCTCACACTGCATGGCTGTGTACTGATTTATAAGTCTGCATGTACCACATCCAATGCTACTACACAGGAAAATGTACAGAACATGAAAAATTGTGACCCTATTGTAACATAAAAGCCAAAAGCTTCCAGTTCTCAGTGTATCCACTGTCTAAACTACTACTCCTGCAGGCAGCTATCTAGCTACTCCATATAGTGAAAGCATGAAAGGTCTAATACTTCCCTCTCAGTAATAGGAAAGTATTACTAGTAAGAAATATGAATTCAGTAAGAAACTAAACATTGTTTGGGGCCTTCCCCTTGACCACATTTAGGGCCACAGTGATCTAGCTAGATGGTTATTTTTAGTGCAGGCTCCTGCTTAAGAAGAGAAGGGAGGAAGAAAACACCCAGAATTAGAAAGACCAAATCAGCATGTGAACAGGTTAAATATTCTAAGAACAAAAAAAGTCTTCTATCAAATTAATGGGAACATAAGAAAATTTATCATTCTTGGTAATGGATCTTACTTGTTCATGGTTTCCCATTTCTTTTCAGTGAGTATTAATGAAAACAATACTATGTATTTTGTACTCACATACTCCAAATTACACTGAATGGCAGTTACACAGAATCATTACCAGGAGACTAAGGGCAAATTAGGTTAATGTGTAAAGCCTCATGCCACAGTAAAGTCCAGATCACTGACTAGTATATCCAGTTCTGTTGTATAAATATTGGTATTTTTCCCCCTCTATGCACTATGTGTAATTTTGAAGTACCTTTCCATCACAGAATGGATCATACTATGGTATGCTGCACTGAATAGCCAGTGGCAACATACATACTTTGCTAATGGATCTCCTTGGTATACTCTGAATCTGTGCATTCACTAATGTAACTCACAGTGTGTATTAAATCACATATTCAGACAGTAAAGTGTTGTAGCGTTGGCAAAAAAGTCTTTTACTACCCCAGATTTTCCAAGTTTATCTTGAAATCATTCTGCATGTTGAAAGGAAAAGTTAATGATGGAAGGTTACTTTTTATATTAAGAACCCCTCAGCAGTACGTAATTTGTGTTCTACCCCCCAGCATCACAGACACAAAACATATTGTTAATCACTGAGAATTAGTAACACTAATCTGAGTAAGAGGTAAACACTAGAAGTGACTTTATAAAGCAACATTTTGCATTCTGAAAGAGGAAAAATTGCCAAAGAACTTGCATAAGCCAAGCCAGAGATGCTATAATGAACATTCCTTCCTCCTTTCACTACTGAAAAAAACCTCAACTTCAACAAAATTTTTTAATACATCACAGCTGCTTCCAAATACTTATTTACCTGGATATTTAACACTCCATCTTAAATTTTAGTTGTCTTCCTCACCCAGATGCCTTCAGTCTCCTTAGGAAAGGAGGAATACAAGCTTATGTCCAATGTATAAATAATAAGATGAATATAGAGCTTTAGTTTTAAGGCAGAAGAAAAAAAGATGAAGTTTCACAACTTGAGCTTTCACTGAAGAATCTCAACAATGATGTTAGGCAATCTGTCACACAGTGGCATTACAATGCATTTGTCACATCTGGCTTTACTACTACCACTGACAGAAAGAGAATGCCATATTAACAGGACAAAAAGCACTCAAAGTTGACTCTCCCTCTTCTCTGTATTTACTGCAAACACAGCAAGTTGTGGATTTATTTAGGATTTGGAGAATTTTTGGTAAATGCTGATGCAAAATCATAGGGGAAGAATGGGGAAGTAATTTCTTAGGGTAACATCAAGTTGCAGAAGAAAGAGGAAGGCTTTAGCATAGAAGTATGTAAAACAATGTCATGCAAACTCAAGCATAACATAAAAATAACATCTGAGCATTACACTTAAAGTTAGAAAAATAATGTTTTGTGGTGTGTAGTATTACAGGAATGAGAAAGAACATACTGGGATCACATCTGTATTTGAAGGCTTCTAGTCACCTGACAAAGCAGGAGGTAGTTTTAAAAAAACCCCAACCCCTAATTTGGGAACACTTGTTGATTCAGAAAGCAGTGTTAAATATAATTAGCATGCTGCACAAGACTCCAGAAGAATGTCAGCCCTTAAATCAAATATATACATTTTTAATATCTGAAATATTTACATGGTGGAACCTTTACACGATCCCGTTTGTTAAGAACAGTGTTTTCAAGTGTCCTCTCCAGATACAAAGAACTAGTAACTCAAGGTCACAGTTATGTTTTCTGAATAGGTCAACCTGTATCCTTCAGTTAAATACAATATAGAGATACTGGAACACCTTTACTTAAATTGTTTGCTATTAAGAATTGTGTTTAAAAATTAAAAATGTTTTTGAGACAGTTTGCTCCCTGGAACACAGTCCTCCTGCAGTCAAAACAGTTTATAGCACATTATCGATTTGTCTTCTTACCCAGGTATGAGATAAAAAATGCAGTTTACAGTACATCTCATCATTTATACCATATCAGCCTATTTATAAAAACCCATACAAACAAGGCAGGAAAATATCACCCTATTTTTGTGGACAATAAACTGCTTACAGTAGAAAACAAAAGTAGGGGCTAGTTTAACAATATGGATAAAAACAAGACTTCTGCTTTGTTTGAAATCTTACAGTTTAGTTTTTGTCAATTCTATGGTCAGTTACATCCAAACAGGTATTTTTTTTCTAAATACTAAAAAAAGTTTTTAAAAATAATTTCTTTTAAAAAAAATGCATCTGATTATTTTGAAGACAGAAGGGATAGTAGGGAAGGGCTAAAGTGAAATTGAGCAGAAGATACCCTAGGTTTTTATTTTTAAAAAAATTACTGAATCGAAGTCCTGCTCTTGTTTTAACTGAGCAAAGAATTAAAAAATTCCTGCAATTTGCACTTTCTAGGAAAGAAGCAGAGCATTTGCAAGAGAAGTTCCCAGCTTCATTAGTAATTCTAAATGGGCAACAATGTACCAAGACTACTGCTGGTTCACATCAGAATGAAAAATCTGAGGGAACTCCCTTTCCAGAGTCAGATGAGGGCACCAAATAACACAAAGCTGTTCTATGAAAGCAGCTCAAGCCACTTGTTTTTAAATTGTATTCTGATCATTCCTTAAATAAAAAGGAGGGAGAGTATGCAAAAAACAAAAAGCACTGATAAATTTGCAGTAAAACATTTAGTCTTCATCTGTAATTGATATAGTTCCACATTAAGTGCAAATGTTTTGCAAAACAGGGGCTTTTTTTTTTTTCCTTAGTATTTACAAGAATCAGAGTAACATAACAAAGTTACCAGAGAGTGTGTACAGTAGCTGCAGCTTATAAAACATACCGGTAATTGTACCTTGTGAATTATAAAGAGAACCAATGCAGGATTCAGATAACTAACTGAGAAGGGTAAAGGGGGCCTCAGAGCAGAGGACAAAAAAAATTCACATTTTCTACATAAAAAAATACAGGTCTCAAATCTCTGAGAACAGAGAAAATTCGAAGTCTTTGAGTGATGGGGGAAAAAAAAACCCAACAAAATTGAAATGGAACCCTAGAAGCAAGGAGAGTGCTTTACTTCACTAGACCAATCTTCTTCGCTTCTGTCTCGTATATCAACAACCTCCACATTTTGACTATGAAAACTTCAGCTTCTTCATCTAGTACCTGTAGGAAATACACATTTTATAGATTATTTTTTAGGTTAGGCATTCCAGCTATAAAGACTAATTCTAGATACATCAGAACCACAAAGTGGAGGTAGTGAAATCCAAGTTAAGCCTTTGAGGGAGGCACTGGATAAAACTTAAGTGAATTTGTCCATTCTGCATTTATCACCTGACTTGACTAGGCTCTGATTATATACTTGCATAATGCAGCTGTTGAGCACTAAGGCTATCAATATCCTAGTCCCCAAAAGTGGCTTGGGAAGAGGCAGAGAAATGGCAAGCTTGGGAAGAATGTGAGAACAAACACATGTGGTACTTAGTTCTCTCCTAGTCTCTGCTCATTTTCAGCATGGAACTTCTTTGGATATTTACTAAATAGTCTCTGAGTGCATTTCTCTTCCTTGAACTTATTATCCAGGCTTTTAATGAATCCATGCAAACTTTTAGCATGCACAACATCTCTTAGGAAGTTCCCCAAGTCACCTACTAGTCACACCAAGAAAAACCTACTAATTTCCACTATAAATCTGGCTCCTCCCAACTTTGCCTTCAAGTTTCCTTATTGGAAGAGAGTCAATAATCAGTTTTAATTCACCTTTCAGTGTATGAAAACATAGTGAAACATTATTTCATAAAATTTCTCTTTTCCAATACCAGGCAAAAAAGAGCTTTTACTCTTCTAGAGAAAATTATGCTTTGCTCATCAATTAAACAGACCCATTAAAGCACTAATTATAAGAATCTAGTTACAAGCATAAGAAGGGATAAAAGTTTATATTTCTGATGCAGTTCTGTTATTGTTGATTCTTACCTCTACTATGAGGGACAGAATCTTTGTTCCAAATTTCTGAATACTGAGAAATTCTGAACAGGGATCAGTAGTTTCTACCTAGATGCTCTAACTGCAGCATCATGCCTGTGCTAGCATGATCTGTTTAATCAAAACAGGTTTCATATCTAATGCATGTTTTCTATATATATATTCTATGAATGCCAAATATTTCTGTTATGGACTCCTACTATTTCTCAGAATTGACTATTAGCTTCAGTATAATGTAGAAGGTGTATCAGTTACACAATTTCTGCTTACCATGGCAACATCATCCAATATGCTCTGTGGTGAGCTGTGAGCCATAACCTGAAAGAAACAAATGTTTTTAGACTGAAAACTTGAAGTAAACCATATAAACATATTTGGACAAAACCCAGTTACTTCTCAACAATTTGCAATGTTTTGCACATGCAAAAAGTATTTGCAGTTCATTAGTTCCCAGTATTAGCCAGGGCAATAATTAGTATTAAACTACATGAGATTCCATCGTAGTGAGTGTGGTTTACGGCTAGTTACTGAGGAACAGATTCCAGGAAGCTCCAGAGATTCAACAGGTCTTGTATTTGCTGGTTATTTTTGCATCTCCAATTAAGCTCTCCTAATTTAAGGAATAAGGTCCCCCTTCCTTCAACAATGAATTCCTAATGGAAGACAAAGGCAAAATTCTTCCTGTATCACTCTTCATAAATGAATTTTCTATGTGCCTGTTTAAGTTTCCAATTCTTTTCAGGACCAGAAAATGCCATTTAAAAAAAAAATATATATAATTTAAACTTAACAAATATTCAACTTCTGTTTTTCAACCTGTGCCACAAAACTATCACTTGCTTTGCTTCTCCTACAGTAGCCCTAAACGATAAAATGAGAATAGCCGTTATGAATGCAAGTACCATGAAAGCTAAAAAGTTTTTGAAATTCCCTATTGATGAAAAGCCATAGAGTTGTCATGACAGATTTAAAAAGGCAAGTTATTAGAATTTAGTTTTTAAGATGGAAGAAGCTACAAAGAGTTTAAAGAAGTCATGCAACAGCTAAAAGGTACAGCATTAGAAGTCATTCTGCTAACTCTAAAACCTTAGTATCTGCTTACCACTAAAGAAACAACAACATCTAAAAATCTTCTTAAGAAGTTAATCTAGTTAATCCAAAGACATACGTAAAAATCAAGCTACTGGCTTTTTTTCCTGAAATCACACAAATCCTGTTTTTCAATTAAAATTGTTAATGGCCAATGAGATATTAACTCTGAAATCTAACGATAAAACTATCAGATAAAACAGCTGCTCTTCCAACTGCTCATTTCTTTATCCAGTTCCGCATGTTTATCTAACAGATAACAGAGAGCATCTACCATGCACATATTGTGCATAAGCATGAAAGGAAGTAACTTGTAAAACATCAGAATACATATTGATTCCAAGTACACCAGCTGTCTCGGATGATCAATATAACAGATTACAGAGAAGCTAAGAACAGACTGCCTTCAAATACAGATACTGCAGTCATTGCTGCAGCTTAGATAGGGATCAAAACCCAGACTTCACAAAGGAAGCAGAAGATATTAACCTTAGAACAAACAAAGTCAACTAGCGTGGCTTCTTCTTCACCAATATATTCTATTATTTTCTTGTTGATCCATGGTCTAATTCGACGTTCCATTAGTGTCTAGAAAAAGAAAAAAAAAACCCACCATAATTTCCATAAATTTTACTGTCTTGAAACAATACTGCCAGATAGGCAGCTAGAAGACCCAAACAACTATTTCGCAGAAGATACATTTTGCTATCAATGAGATACCCCTTAGCGATTTGGCAACTCCAAGTATTTCTGACAGCCATTCCAATGTGTTTCTAAAGGATCTTTTTTTCCCCCTTCCATACAACTGCTAAACAATTCGTAGCAACAATTCAGGAGAGATCAAACAAAAATAAGACGCATACTTCAGAATAAGTACTAGATATGGACAAGGAATACAGTACTCGGGTTTGATTCCGTTTGACGATGATGCTCCAATTCACGGAGGTTCCAGGAACATTGTTTTTCTATTCTACTAGAAAAATCATGTTTTTCTGTGAATGGTTAAAAGAAATCAACTTACTGAATCCACAATTGACCAATCAAGAGGATAAGCAAAGAGCTCTGGTTTCGCTGTGGGAATCTTCTCAATGAGACTCTTAATATGTTTGCGTTTTTCTTCTGTATTGACACTGCCTTTGATATTGCTTTTATCTTCTTCTCCATAATCCAGGGGAACAAGTTTCCTTTTCCGGGGCACATCATCACTGTCTTCGTCATCAAATTTATTGAAAACACTATCCACTGCAAGCTTCTTCCTTTTTACAGCATTGGGCTGATTAGGACTATTGCAGGCACCTACAACCCAAAAGGCAGAATAACATACTCATAAACAGCAACGGAAACTAGTTTGCTCTTCACATGTTTCTTGAGGAGTACCAGTCTGTATGTTACATAAGTGTCTGTGAATGCCTAGCATCAGTGTTTTAATCTCTCAAACTCTGTTATAAAAATGGCTAAAGAGGTGAAGATCTCAGAGTTTGTTCAAGATTTTTAAAAAATAGACTTTTCTTCCTCTGCCCTGAAACCAGTTAGCACCCTTGCTGAAGGAGGACTATAACATGAGTTCATACCTTAGCAGAGGCAGAGCACAGGAGTGAAAGGCTGCAGTGAATCTAGTTGTAGAAAAAGCATTATTCAGTTAGTCTAATACCATACAGCCTTTCTTCATACAAAATCTAACACAGTGTGAGTTCAAACTGCAGCCCCAGTATAATTTAATCAAAATAGTAAATAACAAATGCACAAACCTTCTGGAATACAAATACCCTTAGTGCTGCTGCTCAGAAAAGAGGTGTTTTTTTTTTAAAAACACCATGAAATAAGTACTGAGGATCTCTACACTCATGTTCCATTCACAATTGTCATCAATTCATTGTGTTATTCTAAGAGGAAGAAAAAAAAATTCTAATTTTCAGTTTTCCTCTTTTAAAATAGTCTTTGTAAATAAACCTAAGAACTATCTACGGCTTAAATTTAACATATACTTACATCAATGAAAAGTAGCAGTGAGCTTTAAAAGAGATATTTAGAGATCTGTTAAGGTGAAAAAAGCATGTGGAAATAACTAATTCCAGCTCAGAGCATTCCTAAAAAAATTAAGCCTTGAGGATGCCAAACCTTCTGTCCCTTTTTCCCCCCTCCATATTTTGGAAGAAGAGAGATCTACAAAAAAAATTTATCATCTGGATAGGAGAAATCAAGCACAGCATCTGGATAACAAGTGCTTGACATAAGTATGTCAAAACATACAATATATTTGGTAAACTGCATGGCTACTCAGCTTGGCATTTTTTCATCTCATCCCATATGGAACATTAAAAAGAAAATGTAAACTTGCCCAATTTGAGGCTAAGTCCTATTTTGGGCCGATGCTCCTCCGGCTGCTGTTGATCAGGTGAATTTTCATGAGGGATAATAATGCCACAGGGAGATTCATCACCGGGTGTGTTAGGAGTTGCATTTCCACTAGCAGAAGAAACAGATGGGGCAGAACTGATGGGTCGTAAAGTTGGTTTAAGGCAGGGCTTTTGTTCAGGCTCCTCCTCCTCTTCCTCTGGCTCTTCTCTTTTTTCCTCTTTTTCTGCCTTTTCTTCCTCTTCCTCCTCAGACTCTGGCTCTTGTTTTATTTGTGGCTGCCTACGCCGCTCAGCCTCCTGCTCCATCTACATGAAACAGGCAATTAGCAAAAAAGAAGCTTTTACAAAACCAGCACTGTTTGAAAAGAATATAAAGATCCTCTATTTCCTAAAGAAGTGTCTTAGTCAAGAATAAATACATGAAACTACTGCCATTATAATCAGAAATACCGATTAATTCAAATTAATTTTCAAACTCCATCCAAACATAAATCTGGAAAGTTACTTTGTCTCCAGTGTTCTTACCCTGTATCTGGACTTCTTTTTAAGAAAAAGTCAACAGAGCAAATATTAACTATCAAATCTCTTACACAGTTTTGCTCAGTACCACCAGAATACCAAAGGCTCTTTTTCCTGTCAGACCAAGAGCTACTTACCCTCTGGAGTTCTGCGTCTGGATCTGGGTGTCCTTCTGCCAGAAGGCGCTGCCTAATTTCTTCTAATTCTTCCTTCTCCCTTTTCCTATCCCGTTCATCTGCTTCCATCTCTTTCTCCCTGTCCCGTAGCCTCTTCTGAAGAGCACTACCCCTATAAAACATATGGATTTTGTACTTCAAAAGAATGTTCCAATGAGAACCTTGTACCACAATACAAGAGATACCTGATACAGATCAGATATCTTCCACTAAATGAAAATAAAATTTGTAAGAGCATCTGGTGTCCTCTAGTTTTGTAACAGAAGAATCTAAGATATCAGTTCTCAACCTTACTATACAGAATCTTCATCATGACATTAAAAAAAACCCATAGACAACGTGACTGCCAATCTTTTTAGAAAAAGAATAAAATTATTTCATAGGTTTTTACTTGACAAAACCCAGTTTTGCTAAACTAGTTTGATGCAAATTTTAATTAGTCTCATGCTGAAGGATCTTCCCCATCCTTTACAGAGTTAACAAGCTCGTTCTTCGTACAATTTAGAGCTTCCTTGTAGTGAATTGTTTAGAGGCATGCTTGATCCCTTCTCCCTGCCTCCACCACCTTATTTTGGCATTACACTGACATCTGCTCCACCTCACCCACAAGATAAGTGATAGGAAGGAGAAGCTACTCCCAAGTATTAAACAAGTAGCAGTAAGGAGTTTCCCTTTTCCCTCTTGCACTTACTTATCAAGTGACACCAAAATAATTTAGGTAATTATATAACCCTCACATCGATACATAGTCGGTCAAAGAAACTCCATCAGCCTCTGCCAACAAACCCCACAATCATGTTAAAAAGAACAATGACGATTTTATTGTTAGGAATCAATACAAAGACATACCTGTAATATTTTGGATCATCTCTGTCATCATCATAATCTTCTAAGAATTCTTTTAACCGTTTGGCTTCTTTTGCCTGCAAGAAATTGAAATGTAAGTGATGTTATGATTTCTGGTTTTCTTTCCAGTAGTTTAAAATTTAGTAATATTATTAGGAAGTTAATTTTCTACCGTGCTTCAAACTGAAAATATGGAGTTTTCTAGACAGAAATTAGTAAGGTTTTGGAATTGTATCAACTTCCAGGGATCTGTCACATGTTCAACACCAGATACTACATCCATTAGGTCCACTGGGATCACGTCTCTGATTTGCAGCCTACTGTTCCATTATTAGCATTTCAAAGTGTTTTTAAATGTTACACACACTTTTTTTTTTTTTTCTCCTTACATCACAAAAGAAGAGGACCAAAGTTCCTGTTCTTCAAATCTATAAGTCTGGTACTGGATATTTTAACATGGCAGCTTAAGCGTATTTTATCAGTACTGTTTTGTTTCAAGAGCTGTGCTTTTAAAAAAAGATTTAGAAACAAATTTACTGGATACTTCCAGGATAAGCACTCTCCTGCTGTGTTACTAATCCAAACCATGTGGCACCGTATTAATGCACAGGTCTAAAAACTGAAGGGGGTGAGGGTGATAAAGAGGACTAAAATGAAAAATTAAAAAAGAAAGCAGTTCTTTAACGAGAATATAAATTAGGACATTCTAACCTGTATCAAAACAGTATCTTTAAACCAATAGTAAGATACTTCTATGCTAATGACAAGAAACAAATTACGATTATGGTTGTAAATGCACCATGAAATAACATTGCTCTCTATAACTGTCATCCATAGCCAGCATTCAGGATCATGAATAGAAAATATCCTTGATTTAAATATCTTTTTTCCCCCTCAAGCATTTAGAGAAAATTAGATTTCACATAAACAATGTATTTTCTAATTATCTTCCCTTTTTTTTTTTTTCCCCTCTTTTTTCTTTTTTTTCTTTTCTCTTTCCTGCATCTCTTTGCATATTTTGCTTTGAAGCAATTCCCAATCCATCTCCTGTCTAAAACTCTCTAGCATCTTCTCTCCCTTCTCTGGGAGAATTATGAAGTGATCATAATTTAAAATAACTTTTTTAGACTTCAGCACAAATATATGACATTACAGAAGAATCTAATGTGTCTTTTCAGACAAAACTTCCAAGTGTTACATCGACAACTGTGATCATTTCACAACTAATGAACTAAATACACATTTACAAAGTGCTAGATATATTATAGAATATTATATTACATATTATAGGAGGTTCAGACACATGAGCAAGTTAGAGGTAAAAAGACTGGTCTAGTTCCACCTGTATGACATAGAACATATTGTAGATTTTGCTACAAATCTGACACAAATACAGGTAACAGATATAATAGTGCATGACCAAACCACAGTATTTTGCAACTGCCTACTACTTCTTTCGCCTTCACAAAACCAAGACACTAGGCTTTGTTTTCCAGACTCTCAATAGTACTCCCACTTATTAGACATCATCTATTTCAAGTCTATTAACTTTTTTTTCTTAAATAAAAACATACATGGTGTTTATACAAAATGAGAGCTCTACCACTATCCATAAAGAGAGCAGTAGAATGTTCCATTCTAAATGGGAACCAAAGAACAAGCAGGAAAAATTACAAGCCTTACCATTTCCCTCCTCCTTTCTTCTTCCCTTTCAGCCTCCTTTTCATATTCTCGACTCTTTTTCCGTTCCCTGATTTCCCAGTTCTTAAGACGCTACAACAGAAGAAAAAAACACATACTCCAATCTCAGGAACGTTAAGAACAGTGCTACTACTCTGAAGTTAGTTTGGATTATTGTTTAAAATTAAGTGCGTTAAAATTAAGCTAATTACTTGTTTATAATTTAAAACATCGGAATAAGAAGTCCAAAGTTGTTCTGACAGTGACTTACATATTCTGCTCCAACTGATGTAGGGAAAGGATTAAGAAAATGAGAGGGAGAAGGAATGATGTATTATAGTAGAAGACTTATTATCACCCCTCAGAAACAATTTTCTCCTTAAGGAACCCTAGAAATCCCAACCAACCTCTTGATATGCAGCTTCTTTCTCCCGCAGTTTCCTCTCTAGTTTTCGGCGTTCATAGGCTTCTTCTTCATCTTCTTCTCGGTCTCTCTTCTTATCCTTCTCCCGTTCCCGTTCCCGCTCGCGTTCTCTTTCCCTCTCCCGCTCGCGTTCTCTTTCCCTCTCCCGCTCGCGTTCTCTTTCCCTCTCCCGCTCGCGCTCCCTGTCTCTGCTTTTTTCTCTGAAGGAAGGAAAAAGTCCAAAGTTAATTACAGAGGCTTCCTCTCCACTCAAATGATTTAACTTCAAATGCATAATGCAGTATTTATACCATCTTGCAAGTTATTCTTCTGCAATGGTACAAGATCATTAGCTAATCTAGCAATGGACATAAATCAATACGTCTAATGTATTCAAAACCCCATTTACCTAAAAATAGTTGTTTGAGTACTAAACATTATATAGTGGTATCTACGGAAGAAGCATGAGCACATAACAATTCTTATCACGCTGTGTTAGGAGCTCTCCATGTATAAATGAAAGCTAAAAGGCCCACAAATAAGGGTATACTTAAATTCTTCAAGCTTACATGGCTTACAGACATCATGAACTCTACTGACAAGATGATTTAAAGTGAAACAGCTCCTTTTTTCTATGATGAAGATGGAAAAAGCAGCAGCTAGAGGCCAACATGATTAGTCACAGTTTAAGACTGAAAGAGGAATCCCATTGCTTTTCCTTAAAAAAATCCACCCACCCAAACAAACAAAAACCCACAACAAAAAGGATACCACAGAAATAAGAGAACTTAAGTAGGAATAAAGCTACCCATGAAAAAGTAAGAGAGATTTGAGATAAAACCAGTATGCTTAAGTCATGGGTGGGTGGCTGCTTACTGCATATTGCAGTCCTTACATCCCTGTGCCGTGGAGGGAAGCAAGTATTCTTCCAATTTGTGCAAATACAACATTTTCTAAAATTTTTATTTCCTTTTTTACTCTGATCTTCCAAAAAGACCATTCTCTTTCGAATGGCAGCTGATCTGCTGAACTATACACACTTAGTAAACAGCACTAAGAAAAACTGAAAAAAATAGCAACTCAAGTCCATTTACCTTGATCTGCTGCGATCCTTGTTGCGATCTGAACTCCTTTCACGATCTCTGTCACGATCTCGGTCTCGTTCGCGGTCTCTGTCTCGGTCCTTAGTTCGGTCTCGATCCCTATCTCGCTCTCGTTCACGCTCCCGTTCCTTCTCCTTCTCTCGTTCACGCTCCCTCTCTCTTTCACGCTCCCTCCTTTCTCGTTCACGCTCCCGTTCCCTTTCTCTTTCTCTGCGTTCTTTTTCAATTTCCTGTCTTTCTTTCTCCTTTTTGCCTTTTTCCTCCTCCAGTTTCTAAAAACCAACAAGAGAACTTTCATAGTTAATTCTGTAGTTATAGGAACTGGATATTCCCGGCGCAACACACAAGGCTGGTAATGGAAATACCAAAACCGCCATTGATTTTAAAATATTAAATAGGGTTTGGTGGGTATTTTTTGGAACTCATAAGTATGAAATCAAAATGCAGCAATCACAAGACTAAGTTTCGTGCAAAAGCATAGATCTACACAGACCAGCAATCTCCAACCTTAGCAGAGTAGGGCTGGCCTCGTATTGTAAGCTGACTAAATTGCACATACACAGTGCACTGCCAGTCATGATTCAGGTGGGCCACAAATTCCACTGACCCTATAAACCGCTTGAGTACAAGCAAAGCAAACTTCTAGCTGATAGAATTCTGTTCAACTAGGAAAATATATTTCAATGGAATTCTTACTGGGACAGTGAGTTGTTTCCCAAAAAGTCTTGGCAGACCAAAACCGTCCTATATGAAAGCTTGGGTAAAGAAATTTATCCACTTACACGCGGTGCATGTGGTTAAACAGTGAAGAGAGCTGCACCCTTTCCCCTTTTCCCTCCCTAAAAAAGTTCTAACAATTCATTGGCAAGAACTGGGCTCTGCAGAATGGAATCCTTAATTTCCACCACTGCAAGATGGAGAGAGTTAAAAAAAGGTTGGAAATAGCTCTTTTGAAACACAGAAACTAAAGGGTTACCTGCTACAGTTTTACTAAAAATTGTACAAAATTGCCACTTTTTTTTCAATAAGAAACAGTTCCTATGACCAGAATTCCTATAAGACAATAGAAAATACATCAACAGAATGATAGATAAATCCATCCTTGGAAGCAATTGTTATGTGTTAACTTACAGATGCTGTGCTAGGACATGGACCGCCAACACTGGATTAACCTTGCCTATAAGCTATGTTTCTGGGAGGAAGAGCAAGTACACGGTTCACAAATATACCAAATAACAACCAAATACACCAAATTTCAACCTGATGGATGCCAAAATACCACTTTTTTTGAACAAATATTGAGCAGAACAAACAGATTTATCCCCTTTGGCTCCACGTTTACCACCACTGAAATGAAATTAAAAACTGGAACAATGAAACAGCATTTTCTCTGGTTTGGTTTTTTTTTTTTTTATTTTTCTTTTCAACAAAGCATTTAAGACAACTTTAAAAAGCAATCTTACCTGATAAATGTTGTTCTGCCACAGGCACAGGGACCAGAGAACCGACAAAGGATTACAGAAATAAAGCTAATTCACTAGTGATTAATGTATCCAGTGAAACTACACTGCATTGATAGCACAATACAGGCAAACCAATGTTGGATACATTGAAATCACAAAAGGAAAAAGGGACTAAAAATGGTAGGAATTGGTAGAAAACTGGTATGAAAAAACAAGACTTAGATTCTACAATATACACTGGGCTGGAAACCAATTTCTAAAGGACTGTATTTTACGGGAGCTTTACAGTGTTAAACCTCAGTACGGTCAGATGTTAAAATAGGCTGCCAACTTCCAAAATCCAACTTACCTCAAATTTCATATACTTTTAAAGAAAAGTTTACATACTGAAGTGGTTGATACTTACAGGTTATCTTAGATGTTCCAATAGAAATTTCTTTGGTTGAACTCCTGCTTTTTTGCCACTCTCAAAAACTTTGCCTGTGGTGAGATTTCTCAAGAGTGGGTTTGTTTTTGTTTTTTAATATATTCATACAAATTTAAATACACATACACACAAGTCTTGGTGTATTAGAATCCATTTTGTAGGTCCAATATCTTAAAATCCAATTGAAAAAACAAATTGGTCTATTTCATAATCAAGATCTGACCTCATCAACTTCTATCAGCCTAAATAAAAGGATCTGAAAGGGTAATGGGATGGGAACGCTATCAGATAAACTGAAGTAATGAACAGAAATGAACAGGTAGAATAATTATAAATCTTACCTTGAGCTCTCTTCAGACTCGTCCGTGCTGTAAATGGACGCCCCCTGCAATGCTGATACCCTGACAGTCTGTGGTTATTTTTTTATAAACTCATACCAAAAACATGCAAAGGTTCACTGTGCTCACTAGCCAGCTGCTAAAGATTCAACAGCCCCTTTTAAACATATCCAATATACACAATGAGTAGTTTCAGTTGATTTTTAATGTTAAGAAACCCAAAATAGCCCCCCCCAATAATACAGATTAAAGGCAGTAAAATGCCCAACAGCTTCTGAAACAATGAAGCATGATTTTTATTTGGTTGTTTTGTTGGGTTGGGTTTTTTTTTTTTGAAAAAAACTTATTACTTGTTTGCATCTTAGTACCAGTGACGACTTGGGGCTTGGAATTACACACAATTCTACTGAAGTTTCACCACTGACCAGTTTCACGTTCAATTGCTGAGCTTCTCCAGATGATTTCTTCTAGAATTTTTCCCCAGGTTTTTATCTCCAACAACTTCAGTCAAGAGAAAAACTAAATACGTGTACATACAACAATGTGTAGTCACTTGTGTTTACACTGATACAGTTGCGTGAAAACACGGTACCATCCCCAGTGACTGCATGTGGCAAAGCTGAATAACACGGGCATACTTCACCTTGCTGTATCTTCAAGCTTTTCTTTAACTTTGATTTGGGGGTATTTTGAAATAAAAGTGTGTGCTCTAAAGAGGAGCTTGATGATGCTTCCCTAGGCCAAGGGCCAATCCAGTCTTATTGGGGAAAAAATAATACCAACATTAAAATAAGAACATCACATGCATAGCTGTGCTTTACTATCCACAAGTATCACCTTCCAAAGCAGAGACATTCACAGATGCACTAGCATTAGTGGAAACTTCTGTAAGTGGGAACCCTGAGGTGGGACTTACTGTGCACAAACATTTCCAAGCCAGTTACCCCTTTGCATATTTTTCTGAGGGGGCATCCATAAGTATAATAAAAAACAGAAGCTCATACTTACATCCTATTCCATGTTACTTTCCAAGCTGTGAGTTTCATCTTGCATTAGTCACCATATGATCTCTATCATAATGGTGGGGGTCAATGAATAGATTAGCTTTATGGGAATTTACAGTTCTTCCATGCATCTAAAGTTTGGTAAGTCTGGTAACCACTGACCTAGTTTTAATCTTCCCCCACTCTTAACTTAGAACTATTAAAATAAAAGACTTAAATTTAATTCAAGTTTCAACTCTTCATAAAATCTTGGATTATGTTACAAATCTACCTACAGAAACACACTCAAGTGTATGTCTTATACTGCAGCCCCGTTTAGCCTTTAGTTATTAATATCTTGACTTAATGTATGTGTAGAAACTTAAGTTGTCTTTATTCATGTTAAAGTGAGAAGACTGCAAAATACTCAGTAGCAATCAAAGTCTTAGCATAAAGATGTCAAGGGCCACTTTAACGTGGTAGTTGTCTTTTTTTGACTTGTAAAGAACTACATGTATATTAAACCTCATATAAACATAATTTTAAGTGATATTGCAATGTACTGCTAAATTTTATAATAGTGGTTTTTTTGGATTTTGAAAAAGCCTAATTTGTATCAAGTGCAAAAACAAGAATACTACCTTGTGTGTGTCTCTGAATTTACTGATCTCTCTTGATATCAGGTCTCTTTTGTCTTCCTCCATTTCTATAGCATTTATATCCTCCTAAAAAACAAGGGGGACAGGAGGAAAAGCATTAAGGGCCATCTGTACAGACATAGGAGAACAAGAGAAAAGCTGAAGGTTAGAAGTTTTCAACCAGTCTTGCAAGAGATAAATAAAGTCCTTCTGCAGTACCAAACCTGACAGTCTGATGTTAATGAGTGAAAAAAAAAAAAAAAAAAAAAAAAAAATCAGATGGACAAGAGTCACAAATCTGGCAACTAGCAGTAAACATAGTCATTGTCAAAGCCTACAATGTAAACGAACCTTGGTGATGAGTGGATAAGGTATCAGTGGGGCCACTGGAAATCTGCGGAAAATCTGCGGAAAAATCCACGGAGATTTTTTTTTTTAAAAATAGATTGCACACTACTCTGAAAAACAATGTTTTGAATGTTTGCACTATAAAGCAATATTGTATTGCTGTGATCTCATTTCTTTGATCCAACAAAATTACAGAAGAACCTCGCTAATTCTCCCTTCTCTGAACTACTTAAAATATATAGTGAGGCCTCATATTAGTAAGACCTCACTGAATTACAAGTGTACTACAGGGTATTAGTATGCTATGATAGCATCATAAACAAGACTAAGCTACACTTGCCAATATAAACGATCAGTATATTTGCAGTGGGTATATCTTGATTTTATTTACTCGCTAATTCGCAAAATTTGTGAGATTGCACCTACTAATAGTTAGTGCGAATTAGCGAGGTTCCCCCGTGCTTGAAATTGAAAACCAGATTCCACTCACTCTCAGTTCCCCACACACATTTTCAACTCCCCCACATCAGTCATGCTTCATCCAGAACTAACAGATTCTGCTGCTAAAACCAGCGGGAGTCTTCTTCACACCGAGCTCTTCAGGGGACAACAGCCCCAAAGCTGGTGAGTCCACCCCACCCATCCCCCCCGCCAACCATATATCTGCATTCATCTTCCCTTTCCCCCCACCCTCCACAGTCCTCCTCTCCCCTCTCCTTTAAGGACAAGAGAGCAATGAGCTAGGACCATCTCTTCACTCCCACCTCTATTCACACAGGCCAAAAATGGCAACTTTTCCTCCTTCCCAGTACAGGAGGGACGATGGGGTGTTAATTTCAACCCACGAGTGCTATGTATTTGAAGAGCTTGTTTGTCTACTTGACTAGCTCAGATTAGCCAAATTCTACGTCATGCAGAGCTAGCAGAATATCCCTCTGTCCCAGGGACATATTCAGCATCCAGCTCTTTCAAGACTGCAATAGTCTCTTACAATGTTTAACTACCTGGCATTATTCATGGCCAGATATATATATATATCTGTATGTACCCACAGGACAATACACATTGTAACAATGCTTGTAACAAAAAAAATACAGCTGACAGCATTAGACAGTGACTCAATTGTAAATTCTCATCCAAGACAGCATCTTCTCCCAAAGGGAGGGAGAGGAAAGAAAAACAAATTCTCAGCTCAGCACTTTTATACCTCAGGTCAGCCATGGCTAACAATGTTGCGGGGAAGATATACTCACTCCCTGAGGGAGATGTTGCTTCTTGCACCACACTTAAACTCCATAAGCATTTGAAACTGCATTATTGCCTTGGAATAGGTACTTTGCAGAAGACTTAAGTGGGTAAAAAATCTTGGTCAAACAATTTTCCAATCTCTTTCATATTAGGTGCAGAATGGTAGGTGTTAAAGCCTGTTTTCCCATGGTTAGAAACTTGGCTGGAAATGCCAAGCCTGAGTTTGCTCATTCTTATTCCCCCTTCTCCAGTTTCTTTTAATCCATAAAAAGGTCATCCACAGAAGCAGGTCTAAACCAGAACATTCATTCCTGCTTAACAGGGTTTTTTGCATTACACAATATATGAAAAACAGCTGATCAAATCCAGCCAAATTGACACATGAGTGTAAAAGTGATTTTGTAAGGCAGGAAGATTACTATATGCCTTTCATCCCTGAAGGATCCCTCCAAGGTATGTGAGGTATACATATACACAATTAATGAAGCGCTTCCACATCTGGGGAGACAGCTGCAACCAGTTGGATGAAGGTGCACTACAAGAATGCATACTTTAAGCAGAGAAGAATAATTTTGTCAAAAACTACCAGAGCAAATTCCTGCCATTACAAAAGCGCCCTGGCATCTTTCAATGGAAATAAGACAGTATGCAGGAATTCTTTACAGTTGTTTTTTAAGTTCTCATCTGACAAACCCTACATGCACATAAAGATTAAACTGCACTAAACTCAGTATTTCCACCTTCAGAGGGATGAAAGGTCAGTTCAATCCTGCCCAGATTCAAACGCCAAGAAGTCTAGGTGCTTAGATGCCTAAACCATCCTGCAGTGATGGTGTCTGTAACTGACTAGCTTTCAGTGAAACTGCTGCTGACATCAATGCTTGTTGATTTGTTTTCTCATCAGAAGTTTAGGTTTAAAGTATTTGCACAAGGTTTGGCCATTATATAAAGGTGAGTTGAAGAAAAATCTGTTTTGTCCAAAATCAAAACACATACGTCCTCCTTCTTTTCCTTTTTCTTCTTCCTGGGGTGAGAGTCAGATTCCTGGGAGGGGGCATTGAGCTCGCTGGAATATTCTCGTATTAAGACTTCAATGGCCCCTTTAATTATCTGATCTCTTCTCTTCGTTTCCTCATCCAGTGCTTCATCGTCATCATTTGTCGTCTCCGGTCTGGAGTTCTAAGGAAAAATGGAAAAGTAACAGGAATCAACAAATGGAGAATAATATTAGAAGTTCACCTTTGATCATCACATTCATGCCCCTACAGCATTTACTAAAAACAAGAAAAAACCCAAACCAAAAAAACACAGAAACCAAACCACCTACAAGTAGTTATCAACTGCATTATTTTAGTCAGATCTTTTCACACCGGCAATATCATAGGGATCACAGTTTTACATGTGGAATGGCTGCAGAAAGCAAGTGTGGGATTGCATAATAAAACAGAACAGATAAATGGAGATTAAGGTGGTAGACAGGAAAAGAGAAAGCACACACACGCTCACAGAAAGGCAATCACTATAGTCCAGCTCTTGGGCAAAAGTTTCTGCCTTGTATCCTCCAGAACTTCAAGTAATTTCAACAGCAGTTCCTCAAAGCCTTATACTTATGTGCCATGCAATACAAATGTCTACCTACATCTTTCAAGCTCCAACTTATAATGGGACAACTATATTAAAGAAACATTGTTAGGGAAAACATTCCTTGCACAGCAAACATTTTCTTATTATTGTTGACTAACTACTTCAGAGATCTTCATCTTTTTGCACTTTTCCCCCTTGTAGGGAGGAAAGAGAACACAGACAAAGTAGTGCATCTCAGTAAACGTTATATGAAAGGATAGAATAAAGATCTGCATACTGAGCAAGGTAGCCCACCTCTTGATCCCCTGAATCTTTTAGAAAAATGGAATCTCACCTGAGAATCCAGCTGGGTATCCCGTCCAGCGATAGGTGGTGGGTGGAGTGAGGGGGAGGGAAGGGTCTGATGGAGCAGCAGCTAAGAATGAGGGGGAAGGGAGGATTCAGTTGGAGCTGGAGAGGCTGCCAGGCCAAGGAGGAGCAGGCTGGAAAGAGCTAGAAGGCAGTGACAGGGAGTGGAATTGAAGAGGTCCAGGGAGAAGACGTGATCAGGGAAAGGAGCTAATTAGATAAAGATTTGCTTGGTGTGTCTCTATAAGAAATTGTGTTGTAGTGTACATGTCTGATTTCTTAACTAAAACAGATTAAAAAGTTTCAACTTTTGGATCTGAGTGGCACCAGCACACCAATGATGGTATGAAAGGACTCGCAAGCAGTATGATTACAATACTCTTCATCAATACTCCTTGGCAATTCACAGCCTTTCTTTGCACCACCACAAACAAAAAAACCCAAAACCACTGGGAGTTAATCTCACTCTACAGTTCAATGGAATTATCACATACTGTTGTCTTCAAAGCCACAAACAGTACCCTTTGCTTTATTACAATCAATCCCCCAGGACTGACTGTAACCCACAGGAGCTCACAGTAAACAAAATTCATAAGAGGTACAAGAACCCCACTGATATTTTAAGCTTGTTTACAGTATCAGCTGTGAAGCACAGTATTACAGCTGATTCCATACTTCCTTGTTTCCTGTTGGCATGGAAGGGGCAATCAAATCAAACTCATACCTTGGTTAACAGCTAGTACATTACTCCATTCATAACCCATGAAGTTAATCTGCTCTACTGAGACATTGTATTTAATCCCATACACTGGGTACACAGTCAAAAATGCATCAAGTACTTCAAGTCATCATTATGCCTCTAGTTTTAATTAAATAACATGAAATAAAAGTACTTGTGCTCCCATTGTATTTTACATAAACATAAGAACAATTCCAAACTGGAATTTTAAAAATTTACCTGCTACCATGTGACTACTGTTTTTAATTTTCCAAACAAGAGCCTCTTCTCTTTCATTTAACAGAAAATAGTTTGAAGTACTATCTTAAGGTATATGCAGAACTTTAAAATAGTCAGAGACCAAGCCCAACAACTTGATTGTGATGTGAAATATATTATTTTAGCAAAGAAATAGATAAAATTCACTTTAACACAAGTTTGTAAGTTAAGTACCTTTGTATCTCACAAGAATTCAACGTATCAAATATCTGCAATTACAGAACAGATCCTTAGCTCTAGAAAGGGATGGTACAAAACCAATTTTGCTATCTACTAAACGTCTGTAAGCTACTCCCTGCCTGGTAACTGCATCATCTATTGAATAATCTACTTCCTTTTCATCAGTTTGTTCTAGAAGATCATCAGTGGAGGGGAAAGAAACTCTAATTCTCCCGAGACAGCTGATTTACAGATTCCAACAATTACTTCTAGAGTTTATATACTTTCAAGAGTTTCTGAACAAAATGAAGCAACAGAACCGTAAGGTATAGCATGTATTCCTATATTTTAAAATTAATTACAGAATTCTAGAGATTCAGTTGTAGCTGACACATAAGTTTGAATGCTGGTGAATTCATAGCTTACACTTCACTGCCTTTCAACATATCTTCACACTCATTAATGTGATTCTGGCAAAACCCTAAACAATTAAAGGCAGAGACAAGAATAGAAACTAAGACACACACTCACAATTTGATCTAGCAAGTACGTTACATTGCCCTCCTGCCGAAGTAACACAAGTTGCGCATTATATACATACCCCATTAGAAGCCTTTTTCTTTGCTTTCCATTCATCTAGCTGAGCCTTTGTCTTTGCATCAACTTTGACTAGCAGCTTCTTCTCTCCAATCTGGAGGTCATGGAGTAGTCTCAGTGCTCGTAGTGTGGATTCCGGTTCTTTGTACTCACAAAATCCAAAGGCTGAAATGGATGATTGAAATGAAAAGCAAAAGTGTTAAAGCTCTTCAGGTAATTTCCTTTGTATATAAAAAAAAAAAAAGTGTTTTGAATAAATAAACTTGAAACATAAGCACTTTTTATTTTTAAACTAGGAGTACACATCATAAGAAGTCATAAAGATCACTCACTGCATTAGTCTTTGATATAACTAACAGCCCAATGAATAAGGTGAAAGCAATACATACACTGTAGATGCTCCACCCCTACAAACATTCAAGGTTGGGCTGGACAGGGCTCTGAGCAACCTGATCTAATTGAAGATATCCCTGCTCACTGCAACAGAGTTGGACTAGATGGCCTTTAAAAGTCCCTTCCAACCCAAACTATTCTGTGATTCTGTGACTGTGTTTGCAAAGCTTTTGACATGTCTGTCTTAACTACCAAATACAGTCTATATGAAGACACATCTCAGGTGGATTTGCAATTGTCTGAAAACCAACAACAGTAATCGACAGCTCATTGTTAACCTGAAGGGAGAGGTATTTCAAACTAGGTTCTGCACAATAGTTACAGAAAGTTGTACATGAGAAAAACACATTATGAGAGCAAAATAAACAGTTTGACCTATAAGAAAGCTGAAGAAACTGAGTTACATCTTAAAAAAACACCAGTAAAAAAAACAACCCAGGGAAGATATGAAAATACTAACAGCAAAATTAGTAAACCAAAATTGTTTCCTGTATCCGTTGGAGAAAGGTCACAAGAAGAAATAAATCAGTTCAATTTGATGATAGGGAAGGAAGATACATTTTACATCAGGAAAACTTCCTTAAGAGAGAAGGGTAATACATAGTAATGGAAGAGACTATTAACAGTGTTGCAGATATGCTCCTTCGTAGGCTATAGTCCAAACGGGCAAACCTTTCTCAGGGATGGTCTATAAACAACTGATTAAGTCTCAGAACAGAAAAGCGAGCAAAATTAGGCCTCCAAGACGTCTTCCCATTTAATCTTTCTCCATTTTATTTTTTTTCATTCTGTCTCGATTCCAAGGACAGAAAACACTAGTCCTTTACTAGGAAGTAGGAAGTATTTAGCAGTTAAGTATCATATACAGTATCTTGAAAAGTAAATGTATCAAGAATAACAATGCATCAGATATTTTAAGAAGTGCCAGGTAGTAAATACAAGAGTCTGACTACAGATTTTGAAAAGTATGAACAATTACCTTGAAGTTTTCCAGATGCCCCTTGTACTCTCTTCCAACTCAAAACCAAGCCACATTTCTGCATTAAAGGGAAATATTATTAAATAAATATTATTTCAAAACATTACAAAAACTTAACCACTTTCTGCAAAAGATAACATGTAAAAAGGGTAAACAATACTAAAATTAAAAATACATCTATGTTCACTGACATCTACAGCTTAAGAAAGCTGTACTGTTCACTTCCTGCCTTTGAAGTCAAGCATAATGCTATTCCAGTGAGTGGGACTAACTCTGCTTTTGGTTTCAGTCCACTCTGTGGGTCATAATTTCATTCATCAGCTAGAGATTAAATTTAACAAGGAGTCCACTCTACTTACTGCTAGAAGCTGCCGTATGAGCATGTCCGAGGCCTTCTCAGAAATGTTGCCTACAAAGACAGTGGTAGTGGGACCGCTGTTTTCATCATTTTCTTTGTTCTTTAAGCCAGGATGTTCTTTTCTGGCTCCTAAATGTTTTCCAACCATAGACACTGTGGTAGGAACTAATACCTAGAAAGAGGGGAAGAGGGTGTAAAATAAGAGTGTTGGGTTGTTTGGGTTTTTTTACGTAAATCCGTAAGATGAAAGAGTTGGGGATGCACATGCATTTAAGAATTAAATTTTCATATGAAACTTAGGCTTATGGAAGAAGACACCAATATATGGTTCAGGCTTTTAACACAGAAAAGACTGCCATTTGCTGGCAAAGACAGACAGAAAAAAAAAGGTGTACCTGAACATGGCTACTGGAAGATCTCAATGTGAGCACAGTAACATTAGATATTATTTCTTCTACAAATAACTAATTTGCAGCATTTGAGTCACTGGAACTTGAAGTACCTTACCTAACAGTGTAAAAAGGAAGCTGCAAGTAGAAGAGTAACTCTGATGCAAAAGGCTTCAATGAACACATGGCAGGTCTTGGAGCTTTCACAGAGTGAACACTACTGCTTTAATTAACACACAGACCAAAGCCTCTTTGGGTTAAGGAGCAAACATTTGTAAAATAAACTGTACAGAGATAGGCACTATCATCTGTTCCATTTTGCTGCACCCCTCGCCTTCCACACAAGATTTAATGGTATATATGCACTGAATCCCCCTTCTCAAAACACCCTTCTAAAAGTGTCACTTAATAAAAATTATTTTAATTGGAGAACTGAATAATGCATTTGTTCAGGTATCTTTGTTTTAAATGCACTGATTACCATGACCATATCTTTCTGTAACAAATACAAGCTGTCAAGAAATTCAGTATTTTGGGGGAGATTCACTTATGCAAAAATCACAGAATTGTAATTCACCTTGACTCCAAGAAGTAACCTTTGTATTTTAAAGAGCACTTTCTTCTGCCCCATAAATCATAAACCTTCCTTCAAACTAGAAATTAGTAAGACAAACAAAGCGATCTTTCTCTCATATGCTCTTCCACAGACACATCTTAGATGCAACTATTCCTTCCCCTGCAACATGGGGAAAGAAAGCTCGTTGGTAAGGTTGTCAACACACATCTTTCTGGCTAACTCAGCAGTGCTGCATGACAGCCTTATAAACCTGGATGAGGTGATACCTCCAGAGCACTCTTGTTAGGTCACCAAAATCAAAAGCAAGAGACCTGAAACCTAACTGATCTAACTGTACTGTGTAGGAAAACCATGTGTGACCCAAAGGCAAAACCTAAATCATTGTATTTCAGAGAAGTACATCTTCTTGCAAGAACTGTAATTGCTTCACCTTTGCAGCTAGCACCTCCAGACATTACTTCAAATTTTGTCTAGGTCAGAAATTAACATAATATTTGCTTAACAGTTGCATTCAAAGTGAAGCATTTCCTTTCATAGTATGAACTCTGATGGAATAGAGCAAACAAAAATACTGTTGACATCTACTAAATTTTCCTCTCCATTTTATTTTGCTATCATCTCATCCCCACTGTAATACTTACGGTCGGAGCAGGAGCCATAATGCCCATTGGTACAGGAATCATAGGGGTCCCTAAGAAAGACAAGACATTAATATTAGTCTGCCCTGTTGAGATTACTGATGAATACAAATAAACCAATCACAGACATGACTTCCAAAGCAGACAGCAATTTTTGGTCAAATAAGAATTTCACAGTGCTGATTCCCAATAATCTCTTAAGCATTCAAGCACAGCCCAAGTACGCTAACGTATCATGTGCATCGTGGTCACTTTTAACACACTACCATTTCAACTTTGATCATCACAAACAAGTCTATTTTCAAAGCACAATCAAACCACTGTACTGTTCTAGAAGATGGCTGCATGATGATTGAGGCAAGGAATTCCACAAACAGAGCAAAAGAAGATGAAGTCCTACTGATGATAATCTCATTCCTGACTTGCTCGGTTCTCATAGCACAATCGACTCTGCATACAGATTAGAGATGCAGTTCTATGGAGGATGCCACCAGGCCTCATGCTACTATTTATGGAATAGCATAATAAAGGTGGCATAGAAAACCTCAATCCAGAAGCTCCCTACCTGCTGAATACTTGATTTGGCAGTCTCTAAAATTTAACTTACAATATTCAATCAAGTGAAACTATGCAATACCCTCTCTTTCCCACTACCAAATCCACTGACAGCTTTAAGTGCTATCATGTGAACCAAATATCTGATCATAATAAAAGCTGTTTGTCTTTCCATGTCAGCTGCTAAAGGAAGTTAAAGATATTAAGTGAATGGATTTCAAAACTATTTGCTGTCCAGTAAAGACATTGAGACTCAAGAACTACGAATGAAGTGAATCTCATATTCTTCAGAGAAATACTCTCTAGGGATTCTAGATCTCTGTTTTTCATTTTACAAAAAACTTTCTTCATCTTTCACTCTCAATCCTTCTCTTTTGATCCTTCCCTTCTCCATCTCTCTTTCTGTTGTTTTCATAAGATCCTAACCAAGCTTCTGCAACCCACTGTTCCTGGACTTGTTCTCTCACTTTCTCCAGTGCTTAGTCCTGAAACAACACTACTTCTCAGACACCCTCTCCAGCCTTCTCTTCATCCATTCTGGTTTTGCTTTGATTCCATCATTTTTTTTCTCCAACACTCAGTCCTCTTCCTCAGTCCCTTCATATTAAAGTCATATTACCTCCTATCCTTCCAAACCATTCAGAGAATCAGAAGGTGTATGGCTCTCCCATGCTCTCAGTTTTAATGCACCATGGCAACTGACAGACTGAAGGAACTACTCCAAGACAAGACAGGCTTTGGTTGTGCAGCCCTGTAACTACTGTAACTGTATTTACCATGATGCTGAAATTGGATTTTAAAGTTACAGCAAAGATACTTGTGTTATCACTAACAGTTCTCTGAAACTACCAGCCCAGTGCTTAGAAGCCAAACCAACCCCAAAAGTCCACTAAAACGCTGGGCATCATCAGCAAACATACTGATGATCAAGACCACAGGCATCATTCAGCTGCTGTACAAAAACCTGGTACAACTGTGCCTTGCCTACTGCTTACAGACCTGATTTCTGCCAGCCAAGAACTACACACAGCCTTGGAGAAGAACAACTACATGACTTAAGTGTTGAAGCAGTTGCTTTACTAGGAAAGACTCTACTCTGAGACTCTTCAAGCATGGAACACAACTGAGGTGTATAAAACCGCAAGACACAACTTGCCCAACTCCCACATGAGAACCGGGGCAGTAGGGAAATGCTAAGTAGGCAATGAGTTTGAAGACAGATATAAGAAAGTAGCACTTTACATAGCAGTCAATGAACTTCTTAAATTTTGCACAAAAGGTGACAGTGGAGATGGACAGCATCGTCAGTTTCAAAAAATAGTATCAAAATGTTCATGAATAACAGGTCCAGAAAAAGATAAAGGAAAAATGAAAGATCATACTCTTAATAACCCTAACACTACAGCTGCATGAGGAACAGATAGCAGATAGGTGTACACGTCCACCCTAAATACCATCTTGTATTCCCACTGCCCAGACAATGCATCAGGCTATATGGACTGCTGGTCTGATCCACTACACCATTTCTTACACAGGAACCATAATTTTTTACATCTTAATGGTATCCAATAATTTTCAGAGATGACAAGAGATATCAGAATCACCTCCTTAGCAAGTCTTCCACAATCAGAGATGGAAATGCTAGACCTTCTTTAACAGCCATATTTTTGAGCAAATCAAAACACTTTTCATAACTTCATTCTTACACAAGCACTGTTCTAGCTGAACCTTTTCCAAAAATTATAGGATGAGTAAGATAACTAGAACATGAGATTTTGGCCAAACAGCTAAAGATATTATAAGCCACTAAAACTGTTATCTTACCTATGGAGTAACTTCAGAGTAGACTTTCATAAAAGTCTCTGTGGCATTTTCAACTCTACTGATATACTTGTGCTAAGAAATGAGACACTCATATCCTCTACATGTCAAAATATGTTACCTGCACAGGTAAGTAAATGGTGTTCTAGTGCACAGAGGAAAATTTACATCTTGACTAATACCAGACTCTTCTGCTCTACATACTGTTTGGATTACTAATACTGAAAGAAAACTAGTTATATATAAAGTCAAACACAGCAAGAGAACAGAAAGGTCTTTGGCGCACACATTAAGAAGCAAACGTTCAGAGCAGAAACTTGTATCAGACATTTTAAAATATTCTTCAGAAAGTTATTTTTAAAAGCATCTGGTGTTTTTCATACCAGTGTACATAAACTGGAGCCAGTAATGATAAAGAAGTATGGTTTTAAAATTTAACCTGAGATTTTTTGATGGCAGAATGCTACCTAATCGAGAACTCTGCCTTTAGCAGAAAATAGGTAACACCCCATGGATCTCAGGGAAAAAAGTTCAGAAAAATTAATGCCAGTAAGGATTAGCCTGATGAATGGATGTGTACAAACCATTCCTGAGTTCAGTCATCTGGTTTCTGAATACCTTCATTTTCTACAAAACACTTGGGCACAACACAGCTTAAGACCATATAAAGAGATTTTCTGCAGCCCTTGTCATGAATTTCAGAGGGGTAATTCTCTGATGCATTTCTCATTCCCACTTGCTCTATGGTTTCCTGCCTTCAGTCACTGTTATCTATGCTGGAAATGTACAAAAAGACGACAGTTCCAAACCAATTAAAGTCTCAACTCAAAAAGACAGAGGTTGATCTTACAGATGAACAAAGGGAAGAAAGATGGGATTCATTTGGGGAAGATCAGAAGGAAAGAGGAACGTAACAGTAAGTTTGCAAGATGTGTGGAGGAAAGTAAGTAAGAAGCAGAATAAAAGTGGGACTAATTAAAAGTGGAGAACAACAATGCAAACTGTTGGAGCTTCTCTGAAAGTTACTCCTATATTTTCACACCACACGTACTCAGTGTACCCAACTGTATCCAAAGGTACTATTACAATGGCTTATTTGAAAGGAATTGAAAATCATTAAGTCTGCTGTCAAAACAGTGGCTCTCAGAATACCTAACATTAACAAAAATCATCACCTAGCTTCAGTATTGGAAAAAAGGTCCAAGACAAAGTCTGGTATTGTCTCTAATGGTTTGATTTCTGGTCAGAAGTAAGCAGCTTTCAGAAGACCAAAAGGACCTTGCTCACATGACATGATCTGTGAGTAAACTAGACACTCAACTGCAATATACATGGATCAGTTACTGAAATAAGACCCAGTAACTTTTGTAAACAATACAATTCAGAATAATAAATGGAAATTTACTTCTACAACACTTCCATATACTAACATAACTTACCAGGAGGTACAGGTGGAGGAAAACCAGGAAACTGTGGAGGTGGGATCCCAGGGGGAAGCGTTGGGATTCCCATAGGAGGGCGATTCAAATGAGGTGGAAATGACATTCTTCCAGTCACAATCTGTCAAACAGATAGAAAAGGAGGCTTGTACTAATCAGTTCCCAAACATGATATTACAAAGGCAATGCAAATAATAAGTGTCCAAAATTATTTTAGATCTTTGTATGGACACGTAACTACAAACTAAAACTATTTTTAATTCTTTTTCTTCAGGTACTCATTAAGTCACAAAGTAGTAGAAGTCTTCCTTCACAATGAAAAACAGCACTTCCAGGAAAGTGTTTCAGAATTAAGTGAAAACCAAAACTGTGTCTGGCTCCTCGTACCAATGGTTTACAAGCAGTGTGACTTAAACAGCATTTAACAGTTTGTCTGGTTTCTTTAAAATAAACTTATCTTTGCAGCATCTAAAAATAGAAGTAATCTTGTAATATATTTTCCATAAAGCAAATAGTTCTCTTGTACCATAAATGATCACACACAATACAGCTGTGGAACAAGATGAGAGAAAGAACTGGGACATCCCAATGCTCAGTATTAACTGGAATCGTATTTAAGATGACACTTGAGGAGTCCCCAAATTCCACCAGAGACAGTTAAAAGTCTGGAAGAGGGTTCTCTGAACTTTTTTTTAACTTCCCAGTTCACACATCTTCTAGAGCTCAACTTGAGACGATAGCCCGTAAGCTGAGAGTCAGTATGCTACCATGAAAAGATTGTTTTAATATCATTTGCTATTCAGATTATTATGTGTGTATTATTGACCCTGTAACAGACACCACCCAATAATAAAAAACTCAAGATCACTCTTAACACAACTAACGAGGCATGTCTTCTTGCTTCCAATGTTATCTCAGCAACCTTACATGGTCAAGTCTTCAAAAAAAAGTTGGCCCTCAGTTGCTATAAAAACCAAAACAGGTCACCAGTATTACTGCTGAGCGTATAGGTACATTCACACTGCAGTGTGGAAGCACTAGAGGAACTTAAAACACACTGGATCGTGTGAATACGCATCACAAAGGCACAATGTCACAAGCGACATCTGTGCAAACATCTGCATTTCTCAATGACTGTACAGCTTGCTTTACAACCCACAGTACCAGGTCTTCACTGCAATTGTTTTTCAAGCAGGCAACCGCAAGTCAAAACCGAAGCAGGCAGCCTTAAGAAAGAGAGTTCTGGTAAGCAAAATCCCAATACGTACAACAGACCTGTAGATTATAAAATGCTTTCCCCAGCTTCCTGGCACTGAACGCTTAAGAAAGAGGAAAGGAGCTTTGCTGGAGACAGAAGTGCCTCCCATGCAAGAGCAGGCAGTTAACGACAGTCTGAAATACTAGAAGTAAGAGCTAATATCAGTACTCTCCCACAATACATTTGAAAGAGCTAAAAAATTATACTAAGAGAATCATTATTCCCACAAAGACTGGAAACAACTATGAGAGATAGACAGCGGACTGGAGATCATGAAAGGGAAACCCAAACGTATTTGGTAGTACCTCTGAACATCAGAACTTACTTATTCGGTTAAGAACACTTATATGACCCTATAGAATAATTCACTCAAAGTCACATTTACAGCTACATCAATTACAAGAGGTTTGTGATAACGACATTCATTAATTGGCCCCAAAGGGCATTCATCAACATCTCACCAGGAGAAAAGATAAAATGCTCCTGTGACACAAGGTCTAAGATGGTAAAAGAAACAAGAAAGCAAATGCAAGCATTCCTTCAACAGTTCAGTAAGATTATTTTATGCAATATAAGAAACATTCATCCTTATTTTCTTCTCCCTTAGCATCCATATGCCTAAAAACACACTTCCTCTCTATCATTCTTCAATTTTTAAAATGGAACAGGCAAAGAAAAGCAGCAAAAGTGTACTGATAAAACATCTTGGGTGGAAGAATATGGTTTATTGTCTCTTCAGATTACATGCACATCCGCTGACATTCCTCTAGAATGTGGAACTTAAATGGTGTGGAAGGGAACAGAACTCCCTTATCCGCCTTGGCATCACTATTTCAAATTTTTTCCACCAAAAAAATCAGCCAACAGTCCCAGGAAAGGCAGGAAACTAAGATCTTTGAAGCTCTCAGTCCTTATCTATATTGCAAGCTGACAGACAACTGGACAAAATTTAAAGCTGTTTTGTAGCACGATGGTAGAGTAATAAGCTATTGGGTCTGAGATGGTTCTAAACAGGCTACAACAGCATTACACCATCTGAGGTCCCAAAGACATTACAGAGTGGTCAGTTAAACAAAAAAGAACAACTGGGAAAGTAATTTTCCAGGCTGTAGGTGCAGTCCCTTCTCTTGCTCTGATAAGCACTTTATCTGAGACAGCATTTTGGAGAAGCTAAAAAAAGGGCCTGGGGACTAAGAGGTGAAACAGTTGTTTGAATTAAAAGATGCTGAAACATGCTGTACTCAATGGATGTTACATATGCACACAGGCAAATCTGTTTTGGGGTTTGGTTTTTTTTATTTAAATTTAAAAAGCAAAGATTTAGCAGACAACAAAGTAATTGTTACTACATAAAAGGAACAAGGCAGTTAAGAACGGATCAAATTTAGTCTTTCAATCTTCTGGTCGTGATGTGAAACACCGTTATCTGTAAGGCTCCAACAAACCATTTTACTTGAAGCACTCTGGTCTTATTTTTTTTTTCGTATTTATACAGTTATTTTCATAGCAGCTAGAAAGCTGCTCTGTTACTGACTTAATTCTCGCACGGACTGATCCTAGCACCTCTGCCGTCTGTGCCACTGAAGAGCAACACTAGAATTAAAGAAAGATTTTTCTCTTTCTTGCTACTATATGTAACTATCAGTGTGAAACTGGCAGAGAGAACAGCTTAGTTCTGCTTCTGTTATGAAAACTGTGAGGATCAACAGATACCAAAATTGAAACTGCTCTCTGGAGAAGTGAGAGATCTGGACAAGAGAGGAAGACGCACCCAGTTCGTTGCTGCATACAAGATGTTATAATGAAGGGAACTGCGTAGCACACTTTTTCTGTCAGCAGCTAGAGAACACAGAAGAAACATACATACTTTTCCAACAGTCAAGAGGGGCCTCTGACATCAAATTTATAAGAAACTACAAAGCAAGGGATAGGTATAGAAAGTTACAAGATGCTAAGTTGGGCAAGTAGCACCTCAAGTGAAATTGGATGTAAGCAGCATTCTTGACAGCTGAATTTCAGCTAGCAGCTCTTTAAGTGGAATTAAGTTTGTGAATGTTATAGTGATCACAAAGATACAGGGGTAAGAAAAGCAGTGAACATCTTGCCTGAAATACTGAGATAATGACATCTTCAGTCCCCAAAATGATGGATTTATGTCAGGTCTCTGACTCAAAGTGTAGACAATTTAGGCCATGTCCATGCCAGCAAGCAGGGCAGTACAACGGGAGCATGTCTGTTAAACAAAACAGATGGAGCTGAGACCCTAATGTCTACACTACACGTTTTGGGAAGGCCCACCCCACTGGAACAAATGGCTGTTTGCAGGTAGGAGTGCATTTTCTGATATATTTTCATCCAAAAGGAATCCAGTTCCTCCACTGGAATAGCGCAAACCAGTATGAAAAAAAGGTTTCCCAGGTGAGGACAACTGCGAGGCTTCCTTCAAAAGCACACTCCTTATCCAAGTTAACACAGGAATGTAAGTGCACACTTTACTGGCCTTAGGCAATTTTTGTAAGCTGCAGATTAATAATGTCATGGGTGGCAAAACATCTAAGCTTACTCTAAGCAGACCCAGCTCAAATCCAGCCCAAGTTATTAACTACAACAAGTGCTGCACAAACACAGCTATAACATTCAAGGTTCAACTTTGGCCTAGAAGGAGTTCAGTTGCTTTCATACGCTGCCTTCTCTGAGTTAATAAGTCCTGGTGGAACCTAACGCCATGTAGAGCCAGCTGCACGAATCTTCTGAAACTCTGAGAGGGTACAGGGATACCCATACGGCTCTTAAGGTTTGGCAAAATCCACCGAGACTTGTTAATTCTGACTCAGTGCTATCCCTGCTGGGACACAGCTCTGTCCATTAGAGGCACAAGGCTGGCCTGAGGGCATGCTGGACTCGAGTGTCTGAGACCACGCAGAATTACTATGAAACAAGGGTCACAATCATTCAGACATCGCTGCCCCATGCTTCTTTATTATTATCTTTGAATCCCAGAAGTCCCAACAAGAGGGGACTGACTATGTGAGAAGATTGTATTGGTCTGGCTGTACTGTATTTTTTAAAAAATCATAGTATTCTTTAAACTTTTTTTATTTACCTCATTTTTTTAATAAAGGGGTGAAGAGATGTGTCATAAACAGAATGTAGTTTCATAAAATGGTATCCAATGTATTTTAAACTGACAATTTTATCACCTACTCAGGGCAGCACCATAATTCTACCAGTGTCACAGGATTTAATTTCCTTAGTATCTCTTCACACTTTTATTTAAAAATCCAGAAAACATTTTAACCATTTTAAAAACAGTTAAGTTCCCCATGAAACAGTTACAACACTTACTGTTGAGCTGCTGTTATACTACACAAAGTTAACTGTAAAAATCCTGAAGTCTTAATGCATAAACAATGTGTTTTCAGAATACGTACTGGTAGTGTCATAACAGCAGTGACAGTATGGCTGATATAGCTTGATTTGATTTTGCCTGATTTTAACTTCTCTTCAACATTTTCCCAATACAATTCTTCTGTACCACAAAAAATCTGAACACTTAGTCTAAAATAACTAAGTTGCATGAAATAGCTTCACAAGCTAGTCCCCAAAATAAGGGAGCAGTTAAGCGCAAAACTTGTTTGGATTTTTTTTTTTTTTTTAAATGAACTACAATCCAGCTTTGATTATAATCTTAACATTCAGAGTATTACAAGAGCACCTGACAAAATCCAAATGCCTGCTAAGTGTGTAACACTATGATATCCAGTAACGCCCTGGTTAAACAGATGCTATACCAAGACATTTGATTTGTATATCCATGTTTCACTGAAATGTCCCTATAGAAAAGCTTTCACACATAAAAATGTTTTTAATGCTTTTTAAGAACTAGAGTAATTCTTAATAAGAATCGTAAAATGTTTTGGCATTTAATTCTAATGTCAATACCTAGGCAGCAGAGATGAATAATAATTTCCTCTCATTTGTGACTAAGTATTGTATACATTTTGTGTCATATGATGGGTGCAGCTGAGCAACAGACATAATTTCAGAAGTAACTGGAGAAAACATATGCAGTAAACCAACCTTTTCAAATTAGTACTATTACATAGGCTTTTACATCAGCCTCTACATAATTTTTACAGGATTTTTAAGCCATTCCATTACAAAAATAACCTCACAGTTTGTCAGCCATTGGAGATACTGTTTATATTATTGCTTCACACACACACAAAAAAACCTCTCTAAGAAAAATCTTTTATTTCAAGCCAACTCAGTGAAAATGTCTACTTTCTCATATAGCCCTACAGTTTTCTCCAAAATTGCCTGCAAGCTAAGCAGAGAAGAGATAAAACAGATTAGGATTTTCTAAGTGTTATTTGTTTCTGAATAAGCAAACCAAGTATTCGCTCAAGTCCGTTTTTCAGAGGTGATCTAGAAAGCATACACTAGCCACCAGGAAATAAATTGTATCCCAAGCTATTACTATAAAGCAACAAAAAAGCAACACACCCAAACAAAAGCCTCAGTCCAAAAGCCCTTTAACTAGGGCTCCATTAAGCATGTCACCAGAACTTTAACATCTTTGATTTAGTTCCTAATTCTGTGCCTCTGCACCCATATGAAGCCCTAGTCAGTCAAATAAATGACTCTTCACTAACTTTCCTATTAACTCTTCCCAAAACACAAACGTGGTTGTGGTATTACAACATTTATGTGAATAGGCACTCGAAAGACAGAAGCAAAGAAACGTGAAGCGCTGTATACAGTGCCACTCCTTTACTGGGATAGTAAAAAACTGTACTGTTCTTCCTTCTTTGAATTTATTCTGGACCACCTTCCATAAATGCTGATGCAGTACCTGAAGCAATGCTTTCCCACCTCACAAAAAATTACTAAAAATCCGTATGCATGCATTTTTAATCTGAATAGACTAAGAACTCTACAACTTTAAGATTTCACTTCCTGTAAATCCATGTAAGACCTACTACCAAAAAAAGTTAGTTGCGTTCAGGATGCTCCCTGTATTTAAACAAAACCCCTTATTTTCTTTCAAGCAAAAGTCTTTTTCTATAATGGAGAAAGACATGATGAGAAAAACATGCCAATATGCACACCACAACTGCTACCGACACGGATGATTCACTCGGATTCTTTCACGCACAAGCTACTAACACGTGTTTTAGGATGACCACCCCACTCCGCACTAAAGACATTAACTTCCCCACCGCGATCCGCTGGAAACACGTTTCCTCGCATGACCCGCTTCCCCGACATCGACAAGCAAAACCCCACCGGCAGTTGGAGGTGGCCCGGCCCAGGCCGGGGAGCAGTTTCGGGCGCCGGCAAAGGTCCGCCACGGGCTCGTCCGCTCGCACCTGAGAGACGCAGGGCCTCGTCTCGGGCGTGCGATGGACTCC
>NW_020799101.1:39184099-39187830 GCF_003259725.1 Athene cunicularia | reverse complement strand
GGGGGGGGGGGGGGGGGGGGGGGGGGGGGGGGGGGGGGGGGGGGGGGTGTCTCACCAGAATGGAGTAGAGGGGTAGAACCACCTCCCTTGACCTGCTAGCCATGCTGCTTTTGGTGCTTAGGATATGGCTGGCTTTCATGGAAGGCAGTATCTCTGCTGGAAAAAAAACTAAAGACTTACTCTGTAAGTAAAAAGAGCAGGCACCAGTATCTTAGGCAGCCATATGTTCAGCAAAAAGATGTCACTGTTCTATATAAAGCAGCTGGGCCTAGCCATGGTCTACAACTAGTAGCTTCCCTGACCCACTTCCAGCATTTAGATTACCTTAAGAGACAATTTAAAATGTACAGTTCCCCCTGACATTACATGTGAGACTGTAGTTGCTGTAGTTACCACAATGATGGCAAGCAATTGCAAATGGAAAGAGGAAGCGACTGTGAATGGAAAGAAGGTGGTCTTACAGACAATACTGAGGTAGACCACAACATGAGCATATGTGCACATTTTGGATCAGCTAGGGAGAAAAAAAAAATCTTACTCTCGCTATATTACATTTTCCACAGTTCACATACACTGTTGAAGCAAAAGTGCTCAAAAGACACGAGTCTAATAGCACTCCCCTCCACCTGTAATGGCAAGAAAAGCATTGGAACTGTTGACTTCTTCAGTACAAAGAAGATTAAATCTATCTGACTGATGTCACATGTGCTACTGAACAGTCAACAACGGAGCTGGAACTAAGGTCGTGTTCATCACCTTGCTTTAGAGGATGATGTACAAGGGTAAATATTTTAGCAGTAACAGATTTAGGAAATAGTTTGAGATTGAATGCAATTCATTCCCCCATCAGAAAGAGCATTTTTACTTTCTGTTAATTACAACTCTTTCCATGCAGCCTGCATATCTCCCTTCAACTAATAAAAGTTTAGTAAATGCAGTACTGACTGTTAATATTTCAAATAATTTATAAACATACTAGGTAAGTAAAAATAATCATCATTTTGCAGCTTGCAGGAAAACCAAGGAAAAGAGAGAGGATGTCCGAGTTTCCTGCTTCTATGCTCGTCTCAGATCGAAACTGTTAACTGCTTGAAGAAAAAAAAAAAAAGTGAAATCCAAACTCACTTGTACTGCTGTAACAAGGTTTTATTTACAGGAAACATTAGGCTTTCCTAATATGTTCATCTGCTTTGTTTAGCCAAAGAAATATACCATTTTTGCATTTACTCTCCTTGTACAAATTATGAACTTCAGCCTCCAATATCCTTCCTAATCAAGGAAGAATAGCATCAGAAGCATCCAGTTAAAATAACTACTTCCACATCTCTACTCTTTCTGCTATTGAATTTTAGCATTACCTACACGTAAACCTATCCATGTTATCTTTTTACCCTTCAGCTGTGAAACTGAGGTCCCACTTTCCAGATACTGATCACAGGTCACTTTATTCAGTTCCTTGCTGCAGACTCTGGAGTTTCATGCTCAAGCTAATCAGGAAGAGTGCAGAAGATGGATTTTAATATTAAGGCCAAAATTAAAAGAGGTCCTTTTTATGTCTGCAGCTTGTTTTGCATTTCAAGCATGAGAGGTCATTCCAAACGTGCTAGGCAGCATCTCAGGGTACAGGGGTCAGATTGTTTCTAGGCTGTGCAACATTTTAAATGTTTTAAGGGTGGAACAGAGTTCTAGGTCACAGCTCCAGAATCACTGGCTGAAAACTATCTACTACAGTGGTGAAAGAGTATGGTCTTTATAAAAATGTGACTAATCACTGGGATCCTGGATTCTTATGGCTCATCTGCTCCAACCAGTGCAAGTTCCTCTCTTTCTTCAGTATATGCTATGTTACTCCCATGGAAAACAGTAAAACTTGTTTTCAAGGAGCAGCTGGAATTGATTTTTGACATAAAACAAAACCAAATTTATGGTTATAAGTAGGGCATTTAAAAGAGGAAATTAAATTTACACTTCCTATTACAGGAGCAGTAGTGCTGCACTTTGTCTAAGAGAAGTAGGAAACAGTGGGGGATGAAAGTTTATGCTTTATGCAGAAAGGAGTAACTAGCACAACTTTGTATGTTTTGTAATATTTTAAATAAGAGTAGCCTTCAGGTATTTTTTTTTTAACACCACAGAATGAATAATTACATCTTGTTTTTTCTTCCTTATACTCTTTAATCGCTTCCTCTCGCACATTACCAGCCTAAATACAGCCACTTAGAAGCAGATAGATCCCTTAGATACTAAACTCTCATTGATTTATTCCTTGGCTCCCCATGAATAGTACTGTGATATTTAAAAGTTTCTACCTTGTATGTATTAAACATATACACTATCCAGGATTATTTTCACTGTGAAGGCATTTGTTTCAGCAAAAGTTTATTCCTATAGATGTCAGTCTACTTAGTTAATATTTCCTGCAATACTGAATGAAAATACATAATTGTAATAGTATGAAAGAGAACAAGGAAGGCAGTTATTTGCCAATCATCAGTCATTCATCATTACTAAACTACATACAAGAGAAATAGATAAACATACACAAATACACAAAAAATATACACAAATATATATACTAGAACAAAAGTCCTCCAGCAATACACCTGATTTCAGACAGGGCCTCGGTCACTCCTAGTGTTAGGAACTTCCCTGATGCCTTATTTCTGTGGTAATTGGTCCTGCTGACTCAGTTTTGTGAAACTGTGATACTTGATGATCACTGCTGTCTACGTGGATATCCAGCTATGTAATTTGGCTCCCTCTCAAAATTCTTTGTACACAACCAAACCAGGGTACCAAACAACAGGGCACGTTGTGCTGCCTGTCTATGGTCATCAACATGCAAAGTCCACTGAAGCGAAACAGTGCGTCTCCTTTCTCCAACGAGGTAACTATTAGCATTTGACCCAAGCATCCAGCCCAAAACTCTGGTTACTCTAGAAGAGAATTTGTTTCTGGCAACATGCGCTGGCTATGATACAACAAAAATATTTTTGCATGTTACCTAAATCACATACTTTTGAAAACATGTACAGCCAATGAAACATAACTTGTCCTTTCCTTGTAGTACCCTGCCCTTTCAAGCCAGTACCACAAGCCAAAATCTCCCTGGAGCCGTTGCTGCCCGAGGTTGCTTCCTCACCCACCGTGCAGCTTCTTTGCCTCTCTCTGCATCCCCTGCCTGTTCCCATAGCTCTAGCTTCTGACCGCGAACCCGCCATTTTTTTGGCAGGTATAGGCCTCTGCTTCAGGTCTGCAGTCTCTGGAGGACTAAATAAAGGGCAGCAGTTCGCCCACTGCCCGTAGCTACCGTCGCGAAAAGGGAAAAAGGGCGGTAGTAGCAGTGACCCGTAGCGCTCCTTGCCGAGGCTGGGCTTGGAAGCGAGCTGAGCGCCCAGCTCTCTTGGGCGGGCACCACGACCCACTTGCTCGCCAGGCCGGGGAGCAGCCACTTGGTCGCTCCCCAGGTGGTGAAAGGGGAGCGCTTCGCTGCGAATTTCATCCCCCGAGCACCTGCTGGCGGCTATTTACGCTCCCGCAGCTCCGCCCGTCCAGGTCCGCGGGGCAGAAAAAAAGCAAAGCGAAAAGAAAAACCTGAGGGGACAGTGAAAGGGCTGGGAGCGCTGCGGCCCCCCCAGGGCTGCCCTCGGGGCCGGGAGCGCCGCCTCACGGCACGGCCACCGGGACAGCGCCCTCCGCCGCCCCGGTAACGTCCCTGCTCCGTCCCGGGA
>NW_020799101.1:39135070-39184049 GCF_003259725.1 Athene cunicularia | reverse complement strand
AGGGGAGGGGAGGCAGGGCCCGGGGCCCCGCGGCCGGGAGGCAGCGGGTCGAGACAAAGGCGGGTGGGTGCGCAGCCCGCCCTGAGCGGTGCGGGGGCAGCTCGGGGGGCAGAGGGGCGAAATCCGCCGTCTGGCAGCGGTAGCGGCCGTCGTTAGCCAGCGTTACTAGAAGGAGTGCACAAAAGCGGATTTTTGTTTATCCGGCGAAGCACATCAGGAAATTCCCAGCAAATAAATACTGTGAACTCTGAAGGAGGAGCTTAGCTGGGAAGTGAAAGCAGAGAATTTTCTAGTATTGACACAGTCTTCTCGGTGTGTGTGTCCATGTATGTGCACTTGTGCGTTTCTAATGCCTTTCTTGCCTCTCTGTTACCAGTTGCCTCCCTCCAGTCTCTGCTTCAGCGCAATACTTGCCCTATCTGCTGAAGTACACCGGACTGGAGTTTTTTTCTCATCACTGAAAATACTAAGCAGAGAAAAAAATGTATACCGGCACTTGGGTGTAACAACACGTGAAACCAGCCACATTGTTTAAGTTTATTTTGAAGAAAGAAAACTTCATCTGTGCTTAGCAAGGCTCTTCCTGGGAGTCAGGTCGCTGTATGAGTCTTACAGAAGCATCTATTAATGATTTGAAATTAAGCACGGACAGCATTCCTGTTGAGTTTCTTTTTCCCCTGTGAAAATACTAATTTTGCAACTGACTTTTACACATACTGTTGTTCAAAAGAGAACAGGAGGGAAAACATTGCTTTAAAGAAATCTGAAGATGAGCGCCCACACACAAACTGCAGAGAAAGGACAGAATACGACACTCCTGTGCCAGGAAAGCTATGTTTGCAGTGGGACAGATGAAGCAATCTTTGAGTGTGACGAGTGCAGGAGCCTACAGTGCCAGCGTTGTGAAGAAGAGCTGCATCAGCCAGAAAGGTTACGGAACCACGAACGGACCCGTATAAGACCCGGCCATGTCCCGTACTGTGACTCCTGCAAAGGTGCCAATGGGAACATAATGCATGCCAGTATGACGGGCTCAAGGCAGATAGCAGCAGTGAGGTGCCAGGTGTGCAAAATCAACCTCTGCGTGGAGTGTCAGAAGAGAACGCATGCTGGGGGGAACAGAAGGAAGCACCCCGTCACTGTGTACCATGCTGGCAAAGCCCAGGAGCCGGAAGAGGAGGAGGCGGCGATGGATGAGGAGACCAGGAGAAGGAAGATGACAGAGAAAGTTGTGAGTTTCCTCTTGGTGGATGAAACTGAGGAGATTCAGGTAAGAACTGCTGTGGTTTGTTTGAACGGGTGAGATCCTTTAGTTTCTGTCTTAGTCTGACAGGCTGTTGTGATGCATGATGAATACTTGAAGTGTAACTGGCAGCAACAGTAACAAAATGAGGACAGCCAGTTAAGTGGCACTAAGTGAGTATCTTGGGCCAAAAAGACACAGTGGCTTGGAGTGGCCTCGCTCACAGGTTCTTCAAAAGGTCAAGTTCATTAAAACCTTATGTGTGGCAAGAGCCTCCTCTAAGAGGCTTGGTAAGTGAAGCTGGTGAGAGAATTGACTCTGTACTGAGACACACAGAACTAAGATAAGAGCTCTCTCTGCAGGATGCTGATCATTCCTGAACAAAAATGAACTGAGAGTATTGCAGTAGATATCCTGCAAATGGGAGTACTGGCAGCCAATCTCCTACCATATGACTATGACTCTACCAAGCAGTGCTAGTGCAAGACTACAGCCCCCTGCTAGCCACCTTTAGCACCAGTACATTCATCTGATTCTGAGGAACAGATAAAGTAGAAATATGGGTCCAAAGTGTGCCATTATGGTGAATCTGTATTGCTTGTCACAAATATGATTCCATGTTAGCCTCTTGCTGAAAGAGGAGGAAATTGGCCACCAATTTGTGGTAGGCCTGCTGGTAATGATAGAAATACTAGTTGACTAGGAACAGCTTCTCGGGAGGCGTTATTTTAAAGAGTCTAGCATTCAATATACGCAGGTAATGAACTCTTCCCGTTGGCCCTTACATTTGGTGAACGTAAGCACCTTACAATGTAAAAATACAAATGTAAAAACAGCAGTGTGTGAAAGTCACAGAGCAGGTTAGTTACACAACTAAAAATTCAGCTTTGTCTTCTGGCTTCCAGTTTGCATCCTTCATGTCAAACCTTGTTCAAGAGAGACTGCAAGAAAATGTGTAGTCACCTGAAGACTCAGTATCTGCTTGCTCTAATTGAACATATTCATGATACCAGCAGTAAAAAGAATTGTGATGATATTCTGTTGGTAGATTAGTTAATTTGTATCCCTCATAGTAACAGTCAACGAGTCTGCCATGCATTGCAAGGAGATGTGACTTGAGTATCTCATATCTATTCTATACTATAGAAGAGTGTGTATATATGAACACTGTAATTATACCATAGTATAGATGTAAGATACTTGTGTCACATTTTGGTCACTTCATGTGTACTGACTGACAAATTCTTGTGGATTTTTGATGGGAAAGGGAGGAAAGAATGACAGTCCTTATGAGGTGCTGACATAGAAAACACACTTTGCAGGACACCAGTGACTGTAAACTGAATGATTGAGTTTCAGGTCCTAAATATATATGCCTCCCCTAAGCACACACACGTTTCTTGGTAATGCATGGCAGATGCAAATATTACTTTACGATGCAGACTTTTCAATAATCTCCATCTAGCCACTAGAGCAAGCTCTGAAATGCCTTAGAACAGGGCTGTTCTGGAAAGCTGCTCACAAGCTGTGGCTATGTGCAGCTATACCAGTTTAAGTTATCTTTATAGTAGTGAATCTGTAAGCCTTACCGAGGTAGACTTTTCCCTGCCTCTTGCAAGCAACTGCATTGCTGTTTGAATGTCATGGGCAATAAAGCCAACTTCCTGATTGGGACAGCCGTGGTCCTTTATCAGATCATAGCAATTTGATCAGAATAAGGTGGAAAAAGCTCTCCAAAAATGATCTTGCTACGCTATCAAGATATGGAATCAAAGCTCTTCCATCTGGAGTGACCCTCTCTTCCTCATAGCTGAGTATTTGTGTGACATCTCACTGCCAGTGTCAAAGCAGTTTGGGAGTTTTCAACTAAAATATTTTCTGGCAGCTGGAACTTAGAGTGCTTGCTATTATAGTCATGTTTCTGCTAGTGAACATGAGGACCTTTATTTAGAGAGGGCTGTCAGATGACTAGCTAACTCTGCAGACATCTTCTGTAGCATCTTTTGCTCTTGGTAATGCCAAACAGCCAATATGTATAGGAAAGTGATCCTCAGTATTTTCTTTTGTGCTTGTCCTTAGCAAGATTATTGCTGATTACTTGGGGAGAAATCCTTAGCATGCTTTTTATTTAAACCAACTTTTTGTCCAAAAATGCCAACACAGCAATAACCTGAAATGTGGAGATTCAGGGTTTGAGGGTGTATGGCTTTAACTGTCTGTTTTCTGACCTTTGGAACTTGAAGATTGTTGCATTAGTTAGGAAATAAGAGAGGAAACTGCTGATGTGCTATCAGTGGTAGATTTTGCCATAGCAATGTTGAATGCTAGTCCTACAAAATTAGGCAGAACTAGTTATGCTGCTGAGCAAACACGATGGATCAAGATACTTGCTGATGTATACATGTTTACAAACCTCTAACTTGAAAGTGGCTCAATGAGATGGGAACACAAGGTAAAGAAATTTCTTTTTTTAATATCCTTTGGAACTTGAGTTGTTAAGCTCAAGTGTTTGTATTTCATCTTATTGTTCCTGTTGGCTTTTTGGAGGTGGCAGCTCTTAAACTGAAGGACCTTCATAGCATGTAAGCAATGACTGAGCTAGTTCCAGATCTAGAAGCAATGCAGATTGATTTGTAAAGATGCGTGCCTGAGCAAATTTAGTTTAGCTGAGAGGTGGAGATTCTCAGTTTGGGCTCAGCACTGCACTGACACAGCTATGATAATTCTGAGATCTGCATAATTGTCTTTGTGCCATGTTGCACAGATGTGCTGGCCTCTTCAAAGCTAGTTTGGAGCTTTTTGTGCTTTGCAGACATAACCATAAGCTCAGAAAGTTGAGGACTTCTTGTGCTTGTTTCAAATCCGCTTAGTCAGGAAAGGCCCCATTTTAAACCACTGCTTTGAAGCAGTTGCTTGTAGAAAACTCATGGTAGCTTAAGTTCATATCTGTGAAATGCAAGCTTTTCTGTGATGTTCATCATAGCAGCACTATATCTGAGCACCTCAGATAGAGAGGTTGGTTATCTCATCTTAAGAAGATGCCATTAAAGGTTAAATCCAAGCTCCCCCTGCAAGTCTGTGGAAGAACCAGAGAAAGATTGTTTCCCATGGAGTCCAACTCCAGCTGTCTCACACCACGCAGCAAGCTGCTTTGTGACTTTTGTCCCTTGCCATCCTGACCTACACCACAAATTTTCCTTTCCTTCTTCCAGGACTTATTGCCCCTCGTAAGACCTTACTGACAACTTCTATCAGAGAACAAATCTAGTCCATGTTTTACAAACTGGCATCACCTGCAGTTTACACCTCATTCTAGGTCCTTTTTCTCAAGCTGTTTCTCTTTCTGCAGTATTAAACCTTTGGCCTTATCTATCGCATATCTAAAGCTGATACTTCAATCAAATTCTTCTTGATAACTGCAGCATCTGTTTGTTAATTGGCTCTGACATAGTCTATCTTCCTTGCTCATCTCCACTCAGAATGATACTGTGGGGATTATTTCCTCAGTCAGTTGCTTTGGTCTTGTCACTGCTCTCATTACATCTTCCACATCTCCTCTTTGCAGTGTTAGACTCAAACTGTGTGCCTTCCTTTTTGTGTGTAAATCCCCCAGCTGAATCTCTGGATCTGCTCTGAATTTACAGACAACCTTCATTGTGCTGTCACTAGTCTGCCCCTTGCACCCGGGAGGGACTGACTGCCCTTAACTTACAGAGTCAATTAATTGATTTTTTTTTTAAATTTTTTAAAACACCCCTATACTCGTGGATCTATTAGGAAAAACACAATAAAAACCTGACATGGGTTGGAATAGTTGTTTCAAGTCCTGATACTGTCTCACTGTCTCTTGAACTTTTCCACTCATTTGTCTCTTGTGCTTACGTTTATGCAGTTTTTGGAAGCGTATCCATTTTTTGCTTTGTCTTTATACGCACCTTTGCAGTAGAGCTCTTTAACATAAAGCAGAGTGTTATCTGTCAGTTGTACAGTGAACTCTATTACTACTTCTGAGGTAGGGGAGAAAAAGCGCTTAACAACGCATAACAGGAATTCGATATTTTTATCTTGGGGAACAGATGTTGATAGTTGTTGCCACAGGATCAGAACTTGGTTGTAGTGTCACTAGTGGCTTCTGTGATAACACTTTGTCCAAAGCCCTAATTAAGGACTCAGCAAGTACACTTTACAGAAGTAGAGAAAGTCTTTCATTGATCCCCAAAGATAGGGGACATGCTTGATCATTATTAGTCTGCCTGAAAGAGTTTGCTGATCTTTGACCAGAAACTAGCTCTGTCACAATAAATTACCCAATCTCTGGGTTGCAATGAAAAATAAAAGGTACTGACTTTGTAGCCTGTCTTACTAAGGAGACAGGAAGAAAGTTTTTCCTCTAGCCAGTCAGAAAAATAATGTGTCCAGCAGTATAATTTTATGTGGGAGAGAGGAGCATACACTTATTACTGAGTCTCCCCTGCGATTGCCACTATGAGCTCCCTTTCCTCAATTAGCAGGCTCATCTTGTTTTGCTAATAGATGTCTCAGTTTCCTAAATCCAGCCCCATTCCTTGAGTTCTTTTTATTCCTGCTAGCAGAGTTAGACACCTAAAGGATTAAGCTCTTTCCCTCAGCAAATACTGAGCAGGATCTATATAATGCTTTGAAGTCAGTTTAGATGATGCAGAATGACCCATAGCCTTTGTTTAAATGCAGACCAATTTATACAATCATCAAATAGCCAGCCTCTAAAAGTGTAACAGTCCATGTGTCCTCCTCTGTCTGTCCCCTCTTGTTAAGAAGTTATACGTCCAGAGTGATAACTCTTTAGGGATGCTAGCTGCTTTGTTTTTCTCACTCCCACTGTAAGCCTGATGAAAGTAACTGTGGTTTTTCCTTACTACCTGCTGATTTGAGCCTGGCCAAAGACAAGGGATGAAAAAAAATGGAGAGAGTCCATTAGGAGTCTCTGTTAGGAATGCTTGTACTAGTCAAGTATTCTTTGTCAGTCCATGGAAGTTAATGTGTATCTTCTCTCCTAAGAGAAGATCACAATCTTTTAAGTCTTATTACTTGCCTCTGTAGCAGAAAAGCATTTGTCTAGCAAATGGTACTAGTTCCTATGACACTCTTGTTTGATTTGCTATTGGGGGAATGTGTGCATGGGGTTTTTTTGTTGGGTTTTTGTTTGGGGTTTTTTTTGGTGCTTTAGTGTAGCACAGTCAGCTGTAAGTTTCTGAGAATTTCAGTCCATATCCTGTAAACTGAAGAGTCACAGCTGGTGTATTTGCCATGGATGTAAAGGAAGAAGAAGAAATGCAGAAAGATCCAAGTTTTGCAGGTCAGTGTAATCTGTTGGATCACAATATGTAATTTCTGTCCCTCATTGCTGGTTCTGTACTATTGATGAGTTTTCCTCCTCTGTGCTTCAGAGAGGTTTTCTTGCCAAAGTTATTTTTGGGAGTCTGCTGTCCTATACTCTATGAATTTTTTTCTTACTACTTTTTTATTTTTCAGTATTCCAGTCTGTTATCAGTTTTGCAGTTCCCTCTCCTACACTGAAGTGATCTGTTTTTCTGTCCTTGGAATATAGTAGAAAAACTACTTAGCAATTGCTGGTCAGGAGTGTTCTTTCTTCCACTGGATATATACCAGTATTTTGACAAGTATTTTTAGAAGGTGGGAGAGGAGCCATCCATTCAACAAATGCACAGCTCCTTTAACAATCTTATGCTGACTCCTAGCTATTTTGAACATTGCCACTTACAAATATTGCTTTTCCCTGGAACTGCTCTTCCACCTTCTTCATGATGTAGTTCTCCTGGGCCATAATTAAAGTCAAATCTCTTGCTTGTTTCCTGTCTCCTGTCCATATGCTGAAATGAGTGCAGGTGTGAAAGCTAAGGAGAGCATGTCACAAGTGAGAGAAGCTGGTAGCAAGCCACTCTGGAATTATCTACTGCTTCATTCGAGGTGTTCCTGAATTTAAATTAACTTCCTGATCTAAACAGAGTTGGTCGTTGAAAGGGGATGTTCTAGTGCTTCATCTGCTGTACTCCTCCTTGCATATATCCAGTGAATCCTTTTGTGCTCCTGGGTGCTGCCAGCAGGAGCAGGATGTGAATGCTTTGAGGTGCATTCAAGAAAGGAAAGGGAACTGGCAGCTTGCTGTCCTCCAGCCCTTCTGTCCTTTCCACCTCCTCCACTTTCTGACTTCTGCAGGGGTAATGGGGAAGCAGATGTTGGTGCAGTATACCTGTTACTTTTTTTACCTGGGTTGTTAATGCCTTGCTGTAGGATTGCATAAAGGCAGAAGTTTCACAGCCCTTTGGCCCACCTGTCAAAACACACTGCAATTGGGAAAATAACCAGAGTAACTTTTCTAGGAAGAGGGGAACTGTAATACAAGTAAGTTTGTAAATGCCCCTAACAAGGACAGTGGTTTAAAGTAGTGTCCACTCAGGTAATCTAGTTACCCTTAGTGTTGAGGAAGATCAATCACTCGCTGACTTGCTGTCTTCTGGGCAAGTCTCTTCACCTGGATGTGATCTCTGCTGCTGTGGCTGTGACACTGGGGTGGTGATTGGTAGATGTGTGGCCAAAATAACATGAGGGCAAACTTGAAAGGTACTTAGGATACAAAATAATGTTTTCTGCTTCATTGTTTACAGTTCTCTTTGAGTTAGATGGCACTCTTAAATTAGTGCTATTTCTGCAGCAGTTGCATTTACGCTGAAGTCTATTAGTTTGAGTTCGTGAAAAATAGTTTTTCAGCTAGCACACAGTTTAGTGGACTGTCTAGTCTTCCTTCTGCTTTCAGAAGTTTCATATACCTCAGCTGTCATCTGCAAGGGTAACTTCTCACATGATATCAATATTTCAGTCAATATTGCCTCTTACATTAGGGAGGAGTCCAATCAGATTAGACTACCTCCTATCCCCTTATGTTTTTTCCACCACTGTCTTAAAACCTTCAAAATAGGGTCTCTCTCTTTGGGTGGAGTTGTTAAATAGGATTTAACTCTTACCTCTTTGTCCCTTTCAGGAAAGAGTCCTGTAATAGGTAGACATGGGCTTCAGACATGGGCAGCCTCTGACCTTCATTACAGGGACCTGTAGGTCCTCTTGAGACTCATTCTGTTAAGCTCTGTACAAACCCATGAAAATACTGTCCCTGAATTCCTTTGCAAGGGCTGTGGGAAGGAACAGGATAGCTTTCATCTGAAAAAGATACAATAGAACAATCTCAATTGTTCTAATAGAACAATCTCAACAGAACCATAGGGGGTACTGCAGTGAAGGCAGGTACAGAAAACTTCGAAAGCTTAGAAAACAACTCCTAATACAAATGCTTTCCTTTGGTTGAGCCAGACCTTCACCCAGCATAGGGAATAAGATCAAAACTAGCTGAAGCTGAGAAGGAGCGTTGGAATCTAATCTTAAATCCTCAGGGTGTATCTGCCCCCTCCTTTATTTTGCCCTCCCCACATCTGGTGTCAGGTCACTCAATTTGGGCTTGAGGCTCTGTAGAGATCCTGAAAATGCTGATGTCCACTGTCAGCTTGGCCGAAATCTAGAAGATTACTGAGGACAATAATGATAAATGTATTTAAGTGTTTGCTGGGTCAATGGTTAATAACTTATCCTGAATACCAGATTGTATCTATTGTTATGACATACACAATTTTATAAGCTAGTCCACTGACACAGCCCTTCAGGGAAAACTCTCCCAAGGTACCATAAAATGTTTACATAGTAACAAGTAACTCTTTGAGCAGTAGAATTAATGAAGTCTACTTTTGAGATGTCTGCCCTCCCTTGTTCACATCTGCCGTTTGGGTAAGAAACAGTATGTGTGCTATCATGTACCAACCAGCATGCTTACCAGCTAGAAAGTATGGGCATGACTGCTCAGCTTACTGCTGTATCTTGGTGGCTGTGTGGAATGGACAAGAGACAGGCTTTTTCCTCAGAAAAATTGTTAGAGTCTTTCTTTTCTACTCTGCTGTTTATTTTCATCGAACTTTTAGGAAATGTGTATCTTAGAGACACTCCTCTATCAAATTGGTCTATGTAATTGGATTATGGATTTTAAATTATATGTGGAAGACTTGAGTAATGGCATAAATGGCATTCTTCGTGGGAAGTCATACAGAAGAAAAGGTATAGGAGACAAACTAAGGTAGGAAACTAGAGCTGCTTGGACTTATGAGTCAGCCTTGATTGTTCTTGAGCACCTGCTTATGATCAAAATCTTTGCCATTGTTTGGAGGCCTCTAAAAGCTGGGAGGGCGTAATGACCTTCTGAGGTCCCTTTCAGCCTGAATTAACCTGTGACTTTAGCAGAAACAGAGTTTGAATTATGATAGTCTAGGGCCCCTCTCACAGCTCTACTGATGGCATGGGTTTCATAGCAGAGAGTTTATCTTCCTCACAGGGATCTACCCAATCCTTTTTTTCTCTTGGTAGCAGGAAACATTTGGGAACATCAACAAAAGTTTATCCTGGGACAAAAGCAGGGAGTTTCCAGCTGCTTTTTTAATACCCTGTTGCACTTGAGTTGCTGGGGTGCACTTCTTTGCATTCATTCACTATCTTTCTGGGAATGATTGTGAAGAGCTCTGCAGAGGTGTGAATTTTGGTGGCAGCACTCTGCTGTGGTTCAGGTTAGTCTTAGATATGTCTTAAAGACTGTAGTTAAAGGAAGAAATCTGCTTTATAGGTTTCTCTCCTGTTTGTTTTCAATGTACGTTGACATTCTGATCTAATGACTTAATGGTAGGACCTGGGGATTTAGGCATGCACCCTTAAGACTTGTGTGAATCTGCCTCTGGACAGGAGCTCAGATTGTTAAAGCTCAACTGCCAAAACTTAGAAGCTGTGTCATAAAGAAGTGGTCTATGTTGAGGTGAGCAGATCTGACAGACCTGTTCTGTTTCCAGGTTTAGTGATTGATATGATACTCTGTCCTTAAGATCAGTTACCTAAGATTGTCTCAGTTTTGTGTTTTAGAAGTTCAGGACTACTTGAAAGGTTGCAGAACTTGTTTTAGCTTGCTTTGCAGTTTGTCTCTCTGATTTCAGATTTTAGCTTGAATTCTTAAGCCTTATCTTTTAAAATGTTTTTCTTAACTGTGAGCAGAATTGCTTGGATTTTCAGTGTTAAGTAATGCTTTAAGGGAAATACTGGTTTGGGTTGTTTGTTTTTTTTTTCCCCACTTGATTGTTTTGACCACTTGTACTTGATTTGTTTCAGATGTTTGCAATTTTATGCTGGTATATAGTTGGATGTGCTGTTACAAATCTTGTAGCTTATTTTTCCATTCATTAAAAAATTTGTATCCTCTTTATTGATTTAGTGGCTGTGTATCGGAAGATACTGTTGTGTGCTGGTTGTCAGACAAATCTAATGACTCATAAATTTAATTGTTTGTATGATGGTATCTTGATTGCAGAAAATATGTTTTAGTTATTAAGAATGCTCTGTTAAAATTGGGTCAAGCATAGAGTAAGATTTCAAAACGCAACAACAAAAGTACCAATGTAAGTCAAAATGACAGTGTAAGACTAGCAAATGAGGGCGCTCTGATGAATGCTATGACAAGCACTCTTGATTTTTTGTTTTGAGCTATTGTATCGTCAGCACAGCTCTGGCTTTGTGCACCAGTTCCATGAGTATTAGCAAGCCTTAAAGGGTTCATAAGGAGTTTTAAAAGGAGAAAACTGTGGTAAAAATGTCTGATTCTCTCAATGTGTTTGTTTTGCCTGGAGACAGATTTAAAGCTGTATGAGTACAGGTCACTGGAAACTCTGTTCTATTTTATGGATTTTGTTCCTAAGCTTTTAACGTGTTTTTGTTTTAATAACATTGTTTCCAAGAAATTCATAGGCAGGAATGTCATTTTAGCAGTTCTTCTTTCGTATCTCCTCCTAAATAATTCTACTTTTATTATGGCTCAGATCTAGGAAACTTGTTATGTTAGATATAATAGATTTCCAAGTATGGGTGGCACAGAGGCTTCAGATCTAAATGTGTTCCATGGCAGCATGGTATGTGGTTATATGTTCTCCTTAAAGAGTATTTTAGCTGTAAAGTTCTCTGTTTTTCCTGATGAAGACCTTCACCTTCAGTTCAACTTGGGTGGAATGACTTGCATGAGAGGCTGGATGACAGTTGTAACAGAAATGTAGTTAAAACTATAAAAGAAGGCTAAATGGGATTCTAACCTATGATGGAGTAAAAACTATTCATTCTAGAATAAATAGCTCTTCTAAGAGCTCTATAGCTCTTCTTTGAAGCATAAAAAAAGTGTAAATGAGTCTCTGATACTAGAAATGGCAAAACAGAGAGGGGGGCCAGAGAGTTATGTCTCTTGTCTTAGGGTCAACATACAAAGTTTTAATTCTTAGTTGACATTGCTGTGCAATTTAAGGAAGGTTTCATGTTTACCATCTGCTGTTCATATCAGGGATGTAGAGCTCTTGGGCAACGTGAGAGTGGACACAGCTATGGAAACATGAGTCCTGTGCACATGCAGCAGAAGGTTTTACCATGCAAATTTCTCTAGAGATAAGAAGCAAAACAGAGAAGTGGGACCTGAGCCCAATGGGGATTAGTACTTCCACAATTATTACACCCACTCTGACTTTAAATGTCTCAAAGGAACTTGCTCAAGGGAAGCAAATTTGACTACTGATAAGGGGATTGTTGTGGATGATTCTTTGAGAGTATCATCCCTGTGCTCAGCAGTGGTTAAAGACGACAGGTGCACAAGGGCAAGGAATACCCAATGACATACAAGCATATTCAACAAAAGGAAGTGGGTTTTTTGGTTTTGTTTCTTCCCTCCCCCACATGGAATTTATTATAACAGGATGTTGCAGGATCCAAAACTGTGACTAGGTTCAAAATGGGATTAGACAACCTCCTAGAGGATAGGTCCACTGCTTCTCTACTAAACATGGGTGTCTAGATGCAACCACTGCTCAGGAAGTCCTTTGACATCTGACTACTGAGAGCTGGTAAAGCATGATAGAAAACATTTGCTCTTTTCATGTCTAAATTCTTTCTCACCCATTACTGAGTCCTGTGAGACACAACATCGGACCAGCTGGACTTCAGTGCACTCTTGTGCTCCTGGATGACTTGCTTGTCCAAATCACTTCTGAGTTCTGTCCTACAAGGAAGTCTGAAAGAGCATAGAGCCTTAGAAGGGGGTAACAGCTCGTGCTTTGGGTAGCTGATTTAATATTCAGCATAACTTTTCTACTGGAGTGATCTGGATTATTGATCTGGTACTAACTTTTCTTCTGTCTGGCTCAGCAATCCAGCTCTCCTTCCCACAGTAAGTTGTCCTGTTATCAGCAGTTAAAGTACATTGAAATAGAAAGAAGGCTGTTGGTGTGGACCTTTGCATTAGCTCAGCTTGGGACAATTTCAGCTGCAGCAGAGTTTGTGTGAGTTGACTCCTGTTTCTTACTGGTGGGAATGAATTGCAGAGCTACCCTTATCCCTGTGGTCCCTATTGTCCGTTGTGTCTTCTGACATTACTGACTCAGGCCTTACCACAAACTCTCCCAAACTGGTACTGGAATAATAACCAGTGCTGCCTGAAAGACCTTAGTTATTAGTTGTCCTGCCAATACTTAAGCAGCTGTTTGAAGACCGATATTTCTTTGTGATGTCCAGGGAGTGCATAACTACTGACTGGCAAAAAGAGGGTCAGCCACCCTTGTGGTAAGAAGTTTGGGAGAGCAGGAGTTAAACAAAACAATCTGGAAGAAGAAATTATCATATTCCTGTTCGCTTACAAATACATAACATTTTTATATTATTAAATCTGTGAATGTTTTTAGGAGCTATCCCATGAACAAAGAACTTCCTTTCATCCAGAGAGACATCTCCAGAGATACTAAGAGAAACTGCATTTGTCATCTAAACTACCTTCCTGATGACAGGCTAATAATCACAGCTACGAAAAAAGCAGATGCTTTCTTGTGCACCTCTAACTTGAATGTATCTCGATGGTCTCCCACAGACACCAAAAAAGATTCTGTTGAAAGCATTTTGATTTCTCCATTTCCTGTTTTCTTCCACAGTGTGAGGCTGCCTTGAATGCTTTGAGTCTGTGAGAAGCTACTGCAGTCCCACAGTCCACAGTTTTTCTTTCTGAACGCTGTTCCCAACCACAATCTGGCACGCTGGTTATTTTTTATTTTTTGGCACACTGGCTGTTTTTTCTTTTCCTTCAATGTCTAGATGATGCTGATAGATTTGACCAGAGCAAATGGGGGCTGGCTGAGCCTTAAACTAATTTGCTGATCTAAGAATAAACTTGTTCAAAGAAAGCATTTATTACCTCATGGCCTCTGTGTATCATGTATCATGAGACCTTTGAACTGTGCTTGCAGGGGGCAGATAGCCAAGGAGCTTCCAGAACTTCATAGGCAGGTGAGAGGGGAAGGAAGCCCTGCTCCTTTCAGCTAACAGGGATTCCTTGAGGGAATTGTGACAGAGGAGGTGAATTTAATCTTTCTCAAAAAGTGCCTTTTAGAAGAAAAAACCCCCACAAGTGATAAACAACCATAGCCAAAAACATGAAACCTTTGAAAGCTGAGGCCATATTCTGCAATAAAACCAAGGCAGGCTTTCATACAGACCCCTAAGCTGTTTCATTGCTTGTTTATCTGTCCCCTGTGACTCTAGTATCTGTGCAGAAAATGCCCTATTCTCTAACCTAAATAGCATGATGCTTGTCACTTAATCTATGTGAAGCCAAAGAGAAGTTAACTGCTAAAGGCGCTCTACTCTCTTTTGGTTTTGTGTGTGTGTTTTGGTTTGGTTTTTGAATGAAATCACCATACAGAAAATTATGTAGTGGATCATTGAGGTAGTTGTGGCACTGTTTCGACCACCTGATTCCAGTGCAGAACTTCACTTTCTTCTCTGCTTCTCCTTCCAGCTGAAGGATCTATCAGCTGGAGAGCTGTGAGAGCAGGACAGGTACAAGAGGTTTCACTGGACAGGCAGTCACAGTGAGTCCTCACTTCCAAAACGGATACATGATGGAACAACCTAAATCCCATTGATGTACACATGTTACAAAACTGCTTTCTAGTATTTTGTTTTGGACTTCTTGGTGCTTCAGAAACTTATGGTGAATTCTGAACAGAAAGTAATTATACTCATTGATCCTATGAAACGTGAAACCAGCTGTGGTTTTGGTGTTGTCTACTCCAATTGCATAGAGAGATATATATATATATATATTTTTTTTTTAAGGTAAGAAACGAAGAAGACTTTATTAAGAAACTGGACTGCAGTCCTGACCAGCATCTAAAGGTAGTGTCCATCTTTGGGAACACGGGGGATGGCAAGTCTCACACCCTTAACCACACTTTCTTCTATGGCCGGGAAGTCTTCAAGACGTCTCCAGCCCAAGAGTCTTGCACAGTTGGAGTCTGGGCAGCCTATGACCCTGTCCGCAAAGTGGTGGTAATTGATACAGAGGGCCTTCTGGGGGCCACTGTGAACCTGAGCCAGAGAACACGGCTGCTGCTGAAGGTCCTGGCCATCTCTGACCTTGTCATCTACCGTACTCGTGCTGACAGGCTCCACAATGATCTCTTCAAATTCCTTGGTGATGCCTCGGAGGCTTATTTAAAACATTTTACCAAGGAGCTAAAAGCTACCACAGCCCGCTGTGGCCTAGATGTTCCTCTGTCAACTTTGGGTCCAGGTGTCATCATCTTTCACGAGACCGTGTACACCAAGCTACTGGGCTCTGGTGAGTAGGCAGTAAGAAACTGAATTGCAATGTGCTAAACACTATCTATAAATTATCAGGTTGCATTGAATATTCAGTGTTCTATGTAAAAGATGTGGTTTGGGTTTTGCTCTCACTTGTTCCAGTCTGGAAGCCAGGCTATGGAAATAGCAGAGCACTCCCTGATGGTGATCTGACTGCCCCAGATCAGCTAGAATAATCCTCTTAGCCAGCTGGACATCAGCACTGACTAGTCATGATAAGAGTTCTGCCAGCTGTAGGAGGGGTCATCAAGGTGAAAACTGAGACACCCTGGGATTTTGGCAGGGATATGGAGTATCCTGTTGCAAAAACTAAAATAAAACTAAAATAGAAAGTAGGATGAGCAAGAATAACGAAACTGATGAACTTCAATACATACAGTACTCTCGCTTTACTTTTTTTAATTCTGTGGACCAACATCATTCAGAGGTTGTGGTGGCACAGACCTGATCGACTGACACCGTTTTTCACTGTGCAAGTACCTGATATGGCCAAAGCAGCAGGTGTGGCACACTATTATTCCCATCACTTTCAGTGTTCTTCACCAGTACTTTTGAATTGGCTTGTGTCATACTGCACTATGCATATTTAAATTGTGTATTTGATTTGTGTGTCTGAGTGAAATTCACTGTCCTCTGGAATTCATGGCATGTTTTGGTTTTGACTACGCAGGGATCTAAATTTCTTCTCCTGGCCTGATTGTTACAAAAGGCATGATGAAACCTTTCTTCATTCTGTCCATTTCTGATGCTTTGTTGAGGAAAAGCCCTAATGAATTGGTCTGCAGCAGATGAGGCTCAGTCCTGCTGTCTGTGAACATCTGGAGGTCTTCTGTTTTGTAGTACCACAGCAGCTCCCTACTGGCCCAATTCTCGTTTTGTCTTTTCTAACCAGTGAGGTCTTGAGCTAGTAGAACAACTTGGCATTTTTTCTGGTTATTATTAGAGTGGCTTTTTAATGACTTTTAACTTATCTGCCAAGGCAGAAAAAAAGTCCTTACATACAAATTTGTTGATTAACAACGCAGAATTTCGTATAGTTGTTGAAATTTGCTGTTTCAGCAGGTCAGATTTAGTGACCCATAATGATAGTTGCACCTGTGTGCAAAGTCAGGGTAGCAAAAAATTTTATTTTTATGATCATGGTAGGGATAGGAAAGAAACCTCTTACCATGTGGATTTGCAGCAAGCTGTAACCATCAGTCTTGATGGATAATTGAGATAAGTGTGTTTATGTAGTTTTATGTCAGGGAAGAAGAGGTCTGCCGTATTCTGAAATGTGAAGCTGGTAGTTGGAAGCAGGCAGAAGAATGTGGTCGGTTTTGTGGAGTCTGACCTGATGTGGCCAGTTCTGAAGTGCTTCACCGTGTACAAAGGGCTGATAGAGGCTTGATCTTGGTCTTCTACTCCAATACTATCTTGGAGTATAATCAGCCCATGTGAGGTTCATGTCCTTCACTTACCAGGCGCTAGGATTAGCTATACCAGGTTATGGTCTGGTGAGAAGAGCTAACAAGTGTGCTGACATGGAATTTCCTTGTATTGTGTCATAAATTGCCTATTATTCTGGATATCTGTGTTTCCAAACCTAGGTGTTTCTGATTTTACCTGTGGAACTTGGTCTTAGAATCTAAAGCTATGTATCAAAACACAGAGACTGCTTTTGGAAACACTTCGTTTCTTTTCCTCCTCGTAAAATATAATGATAACTGCATTCCAGATGTATTAGAAGGTTTAATCAGGAAAACTAGCACTGTGTTGCATATGAAAGCACTGTGCAATTTAAATATTATTTTAAACAGTTGTTTATATACTTGCTGATATTCTTATATATAGATCATCCTTCTGAGGTTCCTGAGAAGCTCATTCAGGATCGGTTTCGGAAGCTAAGCTGTTTTCCTGAGGCTTTCAGCTCAATACACTATAAGGGAACAAGGACCTACAATCCTCCAACAGATTTCTCTGGACTTAGGCGAGCTGTGGAGCAGCAGCTGGAGAACAATACCACTCGATCACCTAGACAGCCTGGGGTTATCTACAAAGCACTAAAAGTAAGTAGTTCGTCAAAATCTTTATTTGTATCACTGTGGCTAGTAACTGTCAGTTGCAGCTAATAAAGGTAAAGCACCTGAACCAGTGACGCAGACTTGCAGATGTCTGGAGATAAAGCAAGTCTTCCATGAAAATGATGATTTCTGTGTAACAGCTATGTAGGCTGGGTTGTTTTTTTACTTTAAAACCTTAGCAAAGTCCCTGAAAGGTCAAGATCTTGAAGAGCAACACAGAGCAAAATCAGAAAACTGAGCTGGGAAGAAAAAATAACTGATGTTGCGAGTGACAAGCACTTAATGACAGTGATTTACAAAGAGGATGCCCAAAAGGAGTTATTGGTAAAATTCCTAAAGATGGCCTCAGCACAAGGGGAGGGAATGCAAGAGACTTGGAGGGAGTTAATGGTTGACGAAACCTAGCACTGAGGGCTAGGAGGCAAAAAGAGGGAAGGAGATATGTTGGTATCTAGGAAACAAGATGGGATCAAGCCAAATGATGTATCATTTCAGAGGTGCAGCATCAAATCAGAAGGCTGATGAAAAGGAATTAGGCAGAGCAGCTGGTGATTTTCTTAGAAGATTCACCTTGCTAGGATGTCCGAGGGATTTTTGGGTCTTCAAATTTACAATCTGTCCTACAAGTTTCTGCACATTGCTACCACTACCTGATTAGCATCGTATTTTCATTGGCCTGAATAGCACAGCTGTCATCAGGCAGGGGCAGACAGAACTGGGGCAGAAACAGGTAGTGTTAGCAGTCTTTTCTGGTGTTAGTCACAGCTGTTGGAACAGATAATCCAGCTGCTCTGTATTTGGAGTAGCTGAAGTACAGAGGGAAGTATCAGGGTGGCATGAACACAGTTCCTTGCATTAGGGAGCAGACAGGCAGCAAGGGGACAATAGCTGGAGTGGTTAATTCCAGTTTAATTTCTAGGACCTTATTGCAATAATGAAGTAATCCAGTTTCAGATACAGCTGCTAAGATACTTAAATTCATGTCCAGTAAAGGGGTTGCTGTGTTCAGATCACTACTGACTATAACTTTTATTGCTTCACTTCCTGAGGACACAAGGCTTGCTAGAGATTATGTCCACCTCCTCTAGCTCTTGAATCCATTGGCCAGAATCTGTCAAGCTTTAAAGAGATCTTAAAGCTAACTTCCTTGAAACTCTGTGAAATCAGATGTCTATATAGATACCTTATCAGAGAGAAGCTGTGGTGAGAGATATACGCATGTCTACGTGTCTGTGTGGTCAACCCTTGCTAGAGAGCAGAGATGCTTCCCCCCATGCTCCCTGGGAGGAGTGAGGGAGGAAGAGCAAGTCAGACAGCCACTATAGTAACCTCAGCTTTAGGAAGAGTTTCAGTTAGACCTTGTGCCTTCAGAGATCTCTATCAAGAAAAACCCTAACCATCTGCTTTGTTCCAGTGCTTTCTTTTTTTTTTAAACATAACACCCAAAAAGAACTGAAAAAGTTAAGTGTGCCAAGGCTAAGGACTGACTTAATCTGAGAACAGATGCTCCCAAGAAATGGAGAAAAACCCTTTGTCTCAGTCCTGCAGTTTTACCAGAGAAGAGTAATTCTTCAAGGGGCCAGAGGAAAGTTTAGGGTGGCACGATCTGAGCTGAAGGGCGAAATACCCTGTCCTTATGTACTGTGAGAAATGACCCTCCAAGTTTCCTTCTGGGGATTTCCAGAATGCAAAGCCCTTTTAGCAAGCACGCTGCTATTTTGGGCATGGATTGTTTGCACAGAGGTGGATACGATCTTCTACCACCCATTTCTACTATAAAATTCAAAGTAGGGGCAGAAGGAGAGGAGAAAAGTAAGTATCTGACAAGCATCCAGGTCACTTCCTTACAAGTGCAAGGTTGTCTTCTTGCTTGGTTTCTAATTCTGGTCTTGGTTTCCAGGTTAATAAGACATTATTTGTTAGCTGTGTAATCTCTCTCTCTGCTGCTTCCTCCAGTAGAGGAACCCATGCTTCTGCTTGCAAAAGCTTTCATAAAATGTCTGCATTGCTCTCAGTCCCTTACCACTTCATTCTTTTCTGTTTGACAGGCTCTAAGTGACCGGTTCAGTGGGGAGATCCCTGATGACCAGATGGCTCACAGCTCTTTCTTTCCAGATGAGTATTTCACATGCTCCTCTGTGTGCCTCAGCTGTGGGTAAGTAGATGAGAAATGCACCCTCATCTTTCTAGAAGATAGTCCTGCCCTGGTCTGCAGCCATAGAACATAAAGTTGCCATGACATCTTGACACCTGGCATCACCTGTCATCAGCTAGTACTTCCAGGCAGAATTAGCTTGAAATTCAACTCTTATGTGGATTGGATGGCTCTTATTGCTGCATCCCAGCTGGATGCATGGTCTTTGCCTACTCTATTTTTGTGTATGGCTACAAACCTGTTTCTGTCCATATCTTTTTCCCAGTGCACACAGGGCAGGAAGAAAGGAGTGTCTAAAGAAATCCCCTGAAATTTCCTATGATGACTTTTCCCACCATTTTTATTACCTATACAATATAAAAAACAAAACAAACAAAACAACCCTAAAGCACACATCATGGACCTGGGCTGTGTTCTGTGACTAGATCTAAGTGGAGCTCCAGGTTTGATAAGAGCTTGGCTTGTAGCTCTCTGGGAAGAGCCCAGAGATTGACCCTGGCAGGGCAGTAGATGGCAGTCAGTGTTCCAAGTCTGTGAGGTACTACAGCAGCGTGATGTTACGTCTGATTATGCTTCTGGAAACATTTCCTTTCAAATGTGATATAGTGCTATGTTCCTGTTCTTTTATGCTCAGAGAATTTTTAGCAGCAACTTGCAAAGGCTGCGGTGTTAACTCTGTCCAGATCAATTTCCAAACTTGGTTAGTCCTTCCTGAAATCCTCTGTGAAATTTAGATTGGCTACAGTGATCATTTCCTGCGCCAAACTGTTGTGTGGTGCTGCTTTGTACTGTTAAACAGTTGCTACACCTCCTTCCAAAGAGCCTGCCTTTCATTGATAAATGATGTCATTGCTGTATGTACAGCTGTGAAAATTGTTTGGGGTTACAACATCTACAAATGCAAGATAGTAACATAAATGAACCTTGGTAATGTCTATCTTGTATCTAACAATATCAGCTCGTGGTTTGCTTTTGCGTACTCAGATGTGGCTGTAAGAAGAGCATGAACCACGCAAAGGAAGGAGTCCCTCATGAATCCAAAAGTCGATGCAGATATTCTCACCAGTATGATAACAGAGTCTACACTTGCAAGGTGAGTAGCAACACAAGGTCTGAAGAATGAGGAAGGGAAGAATGGCCCAATGAATGAAGAATATCACAGGCATATGCCTGTTTTCTTGCATTTTTTCAAATGGGAGGGTGCTCATAGCCTTGACAAGAAAATTGATCCCTGCTGAACTTGTATTTTTGCTTGGAGAGGTCATTACCTCTGCACGCTATGTGTCATTCGCTAGCTAACTTGTGAACCCAGCTGCTCTCAACCTGGGTGATGTTGACCTTTTACATACTTGATGTGGTTACTCTTCTTATTTGCTTATGCCCATTGCTTGGTATTAGCCAATTTTTCTGAAGGATGTGTGCAGGAGACAGGAAAATTTTCAGCTACTGTCACAGTTTCTATTGTTGTAGAAACATTGCCCTGATGTCATTATTAATAGTGGGGTTTGTTCTGTTTTTAAATCAGTTCTGATGAGTGTTCTCCTTTGCTGTGGAGACCACCGTATGCCAGTTATATGCTTTATGTGGCTAAACAGCTGCATGACCTGGAGTCTGGGATTCCCAAGAATGCAGTTTTAATTGAGCCTTTGTCTTACAGGCCTGTTATGAACGAGGGATGGAGGTCAGCGTGGTGCCAAAAACCTCTGCTTCCACTGACTCCCCTTGGCTGGGCCTTGCCAAGTACGCCTGGTCAGGGTGAGTACTGCAGCTAAGATGTCTCTGCAGTCTCTTGCTTCTACACTGCCTGGTGCACTGGTCTTCCAGTATCTCACTGAGGTAACCTGTCTTCCTCTTCTGCAGATACGTGATTGAGTGTCCCAACTGTGGGGTGGTGTACCGCAGCCGGCAGTACTGGTTTGGCAACCAAGATCCTGTGAATACTGTAGTGAGGACAGAAATTGAGCATGTCTGGCCAGGGGTAAGTCTGGTTGCTGGATAGTCTTTGTGTATGTGTGCAGCCATGTACATGCTTATGTTGCTTCTTCTGGATGTTGATGGAGAAAATGGATTTGCTTTCATTACAGCTGTCTGTTTAAAAGAACTGTTGCAAGGGCCTTCAGTCATCTTTTGGCTATCTTGACATGGCTAAGTTGCCAGTTTATGAACACTTTGTGTGAACAATACACCATTAAAACCTACTCCTGTGTTTCAGTGCAGGGGTAGTGATTTTTCTTCTCCTGTTTTGTCCCCCAGTTTAACAAGATCACTGGTTCACAGAGCCATCTATATCTAAATAAAAGAGGCTTGCCTGGTTTTATTCTCAAATGAATATCCATTTCATTCCAGACTGATGGATTTCTGAAAGACAACAACAATGCAGCCCAGCGTTTGTTGGATGGGATGAATTTCATGGCACAATCAGTATCTGAACTTAGCCTGGGACCCACAAAAGCTGTGACCTCCTGGTTGACAGACCAGATTGCCCCAGCTTACTGGAGACCCAACTCTCAGATCCTGGTAAATAGCAGCTGCTGTAGAGAAAAGCTTTGCGTAGCTAAAACCTCTTTTCCTCATCACTTAAGTAATAGAGTATTTTGCAGATTCCGAATGTTGCTGGTTTTATTGCAGCATGCCCTTCTCCTACATTTCTGAGAACTGAAATGCTTTCAGCTCTTCCCATTCTTGACTTAGCCAGAGAAAGTATGAACAGAGACTCTGCCCAGCTCAGCTAAAAAGGCTGTTTCTCCCTACTTTTTGTGAGCTCCTCTCCTGGGGAGAGGATTCTCTCTTGGGGCGAGGATCACAGAAAATCCTGGCTTGTATGAACTTGCTCTTCAAAGCAAAGCATCAACATCTTAAATCTGGCTACTGCAGTTGATAGCACTGTTTTTGTAGGTGCAGAGTTTAAACTCTGGTTTCACACCACATGCAAAAAGCTGGACCCAACAATACAACTAGGAAAGGATTCCCTGTGTATTGCAGGAAACAAATCGTTCTTCAGTGAAAACTGCCTTCTGCATTCTTACGCCCCACAAAGATCAAATACTCAGCATTCTGCCCTGCATGACGTGGCTGTAATTATTTGTGATTGTGAATGAAGGGATCATAGCAATCTGTTGGCTTAATCACTGTACATCTACCTGTCTGAATCACTTCCTTAGGGTAAAGTTACGGGGCTGGTAGCACTCAAGTCTTGGGTGTAACTGTATTTTTCACAATTTCAGTCTAAGTCTCGCCACCTGGGATTCTGTTCTCTATTTTTCTATTAAGAAAGATCAAACTAACAGTTTTTCTTTCTATGCTGTTCTGATTAGAGTTGTAATAAGTGCAACACGCCTTTTAAAGATAACGACACTAAACATCACTGCCGGGCCTGTGGAGAGGGCTTCTGTGATGGCTGTTCTTCCAAGACCCGTCCAGTGCCTGAGCGAGGCTGGGGACCAGCACCAGTGCGCGTGTGTGACAACTGCTATGAAAACAGAGGCATCCAGTTAGGTAATTTTGAGTTGGTTGTGACGGAACGATCCCTGTACAATAGTTAGTCTGAAGTCTTTGACTTCTGGATCACAACCATTCCTGTTGGGTGTAGACAGTGTAGTTCAAACTGGGCTTTGGCATAGAGTTTTTAGTCAGGAAGCTCAGGAGCTCAATATTTTTGGCAGGAAGATGACCCTTGCAATGACCTACCAGATATCTGATCCCCTGATGAAATTATCTTTTAATTGGATCTTTGTTTTTTTGGCACCTGCTGATGGTGTGGAGCTAGCATGAGAGCAGGGATGCTATTGTTTTATCTGACTATATATTTTGCCCATCATTGCAGAAATCAGAGTGAAAACTCTGCAATGCAAGATTGGGGATGTGGGATAAAGGCTGAGGAGAGGCTCTAAGCTGCCTTTTGGATTTGCTGCTGGTTTTTACTAATGTTAATTAACTGAAACTTGGCAGAAATTGTGTTGGACTTGGGTGTTGAGCCCTTTACTCTTGTGTCACGCAGATGTGGCTGAGCTGCCTTCAGATGAGGAAGGGGGGACACTTATTGCCAGGAAGGTGGGGGAAGCTGTGCAGAACACTCTTGGAGCAGTGGTGACAGCCATGGACATTCCCTTAGGTGAGCTCGATTCTCTTGTGATGAATTTTTTTGTGGAGAGGCATTTTTGTTTTCACAGAGCAGAACTTCTGATTAAACTTCAAGAGTTTATGTGACAGGCTGGCACCTCTGCTATGATACCACTGTTGGTTGAGAGTGCTACAGCCCCCTGCACCTCACTTGCTTGATGTTTCCTCTTGCTTTTCAGCACACTGTTTCTGCAGTTCGTACCTTGTCTTTTCTCCCTGTTATGTAAATCTGTGTGCACCAGCTGTAATTCATGCTCCTCTGATGCATCCCTGCAGTGACCTGCTAGCTGGAGTTCCCTAAAGACTGGCCAATTAGGAAGCATCTTATCAGGTTTGGCTTTCTTCCAGGGATGCTGAGTGCCTTTTAAGTGTGTTCATGGATACTGCTGGCACTTGGTACTTCTGCAAGGGAGGGCTGAGAATCTGAAGCTGCCCAGGTTTGTAATGGTGGGAAAGTAATCAGTAAATGTGAGCTTAGCACAGTGAACGCTTGCTGCTCTTTCATGTGCTGGATAGCAGTTCACTTTGCATTTGAATCTTCTGTTGTTGGACCTGACATTCTACTCATTGCGCAGATCATCGTTCCACTGCTTTGCCTACAGCACGTCCTGCCATCACCATTGTGGGTGTTTGTTGTCTGACTCGATGAAAGGCAGAATAAATCCTTTTCTCAGTTCAGACAGTACATGCATTTCTGAATGTTTGGTTTGGTGACTCTGGTGGTTTTTTGGCCACAGCTGAAACTGAAGGGAGGAAAAAAGCAAGTGTTTCAACCTCTGGAAGAGTCTGAGTAAGGGAAGATGCCACCATTTAAAGAGAAATGATCTATCCCTTTGGAGAGAGGCAGAATGTGGGAGAATGGCACTATGGCCTAAATGGTTATCTGTTGTGCTGAAGTATTCTGTCAGTAGGTCTTCTTCCCCTTAATGGCAGTGGTATATGACTTGGAGTGTGTGAGTACTTCCACTGGAGTACATTCTTGACATGGTTACGTTCACAGATTATTTTCTTCTCCCTCTTTCTCATTCCCTGCACCTCACTTCCTCCATAGGTCTGGTAAAAGATGCCGCCCGACCTGCATACTGGGTACCAGACCATGAAATCCTGCACTGCCACAACTGCCGGAAGGAATTCAGTATCAAACTCTCCAAACACCACTGTCGGGCCTGTGGCCAGGGATTCTGTGATGAATGCTCACACGACCGCAGAGCGGTTCCCTCTCGTGGATGGGATCACCCAGTCCGAGTTTGCTTTAACTGCAATAAAAAGCCTGGTGACCTTTAACCCCAGGCTCTTCTCCAGATCTTTGCAATTCCTTATGTTCTCAGGGTTACAAATTAAAATATCTGGTCTCCCTTTCACCTCAACCTGTTGCAGCCAGAGTGCATGTTTCCAGTTTCTGGCCTCCTCTTGTGTTATATCCATCTTGGAACGCTGGGAATGAGCTTATGTTCAGCCTCTAGGTTTTAATTTCAAATTAACTGGGGAAGGGAGGGAGCTCCCTTGGAGCAAACCAAAATCCAGTGTATTTTATTCCAATTAAAAAGAAAAAAAAAATCTATCTATGTATAATTTAGTATATTAAGAATACAGTTGGCTAATGAAGCTTTGAGTATTCCTAGTTCAAATGATGGATGGTGTTGTTCCTTATCATATTGGATCAGACTTACGGCCTTCTGATTCTTCTTTTGGAACGTCTTGCTGATTGCGATGTCCTGTGAGGAAGGTTTGGACTCTGTGCCGCCAGGAAATCTCCAGTGTTGATGCACAAGTTACACCTGGTAATTCAACCACCCTACATGTGGAGGTGCCGTACTTCTGGCCATGGACGATTAAACCCAGATTCAGTAGCAAGTTTGTTTGAACTGTGATATGAGCAGTGGTCTTGCAGTGCAAGAGGTATCATGTTGAAACAGACCTCCTGGTAGAGACCAGTAGAGGTCTGAAAGGTAAAGCAAATCATATGGCACAAGGCAAAGCATTCTGATTTTTCCGATTCAGCTTCAGTACCAGATCAAAAGGTAGCAGGGTCTTGCTCTCCCTGACAATGCTCTCATGTACTCAGGTTTTCTTCAGGTTTCTCTGCCAGCTTGTTGCAGTTAAAAGTTTTGTCCAGAGCAAAACAAGAGAACAAGTTATGTAGGCAATTCTGAAATAAGAAGTTTGAATTGTTTGGGTTGTGATGACTTTTCTTTTCCCCCACTTTTTAAGTGATCCCGGAGTCTCTGGAGCTTCTGTGTTCTCAGATGTGGTTGCTTAGAAACTGCACAGATTTGACTTACCTTTTTTCTAATAATATGAACTTATAAATTCACCTGGAAAATGGGAACCTTTCTTCTTTGCTCCTAGAAGCTGGGACTCACTGGACTTCATCCTTTTATTAAAGGACTGCAATGAATTCACTGATTTTATTATCAAAAGCACCACTTAACCTAACTAATACTGTCTTGTACTGTGGATTTGTGGTTCCAGTTATAAGAAGTAAGAGACCATTGTGGATTAAACTGCCTAAAATTCTCCCTTCTTGGCTTATGTATACAAGAATTCTTCCACCACGTGAGAGCTGTCTCCTCTTGGAGTGGCTGGAGTTTGATGCAATGTCCTGGAACTGTGGTATTTTTTTCCCCAGCTTGTTAAATGTGCTCTTGTGTAGATGAGTGCCCAGCACCCTGTTTTAGGACTGTATTATTAAATTAACTGCTATAAAAGACACTATCTTCTGAACAAGCATATTGACGTTTTCCTTGTAACAAGAGGTTCTCACTTTGTCTCTGAAAGAACATACAAAGTGATTGCCCCTTCACAACTACATCCAGCCTGCACACGGGAGTAGACTCGGAAGACGTTCCAGGACATCATTGGTACTGCCTGAGTTTATAGGGGACTGTCTAAAGTTTTTGTAGGTCAAGTCCGCCATAAACTGACAGCTGCCCAAGGGAGGGCACAAGTAGGTAAAAATCCTCTCTTAAAAGACATTTTGCACATCCAGCATAATTCTGTGCTTCAAAGTATTTTTATTTTTTTAATGGGTGAGCAACGTGTTCTTGGTTTGTAGGCTGTGCCCTGTGTGCTGTTTACGCATGTAGCTTTACTACCATGTTAATGCACAAAGAGAAAGCAGCCATGACATTCCTTGTATAAAATCTTTGGCATCTGTTTCAACAACTTGTCTGATTTATTTTTTTCCTTGTCACAGACAGAATTACTACTCAGAGAAAATATTGTCTAAGTGTTTTTAGTATATATGCAATCGTAGTAACTTAGCAACCTGTCAATATGCAGAGTCCGTTGTTGATTGATGTCCTGGAGCTGAATCTTTTATGCTGTTGCTCAACAAAGCAAAATCTCACGTGATGCTTAAACTGCAGCAGGCTTGGTGTTACTTTCTGGACAATGTTGAAAGGATTATTTGGGTTCTTTGTTTTCCAAAATGAAAAAAATATCTGTAAGGTTTAAGGTCACTTCTGTTTTCTGTACACAAGAGGGATGGTTGTTTTTTTTTTTAATTCTGATAGTATTGAGTGGTGTGAATATGCAGCATATAGAATATGGTTATTAAATGGATTAGCTATTGAAAGGGGATAGATGCATCTTTCAACAGAGCCAAGTGCTATTTGGTATTGACACATCAGGATTCAGGGAACAGAAGGACTCTAGATGATGTCTGTGGACAGAAAGCCCTACAGGAAACTTAAATGAAGGAAACAGAAATCCTGAAAAAAAAAAATCACTAAAGCAAGTAACATGGGAGCATCTTGTGCTTGGGGTGGGACTGTCAGCCTAAAGACAAGGATTAATCCTAGCAGTAGAAACTTGAGAGTTTTATTCCTAAAATCTTAGGAGAGATGCTCCACATGCAGAGGTATTGGTAGCATTTAAGCAGAACGAGTCTTTGCAAAACCTGTCAGCAATTAACGGCAACCTTGATGGAACTCTACAAAAGCCCAAGCTATGACTCTCTCATAACAGTACTATGAGACAGGTCTGACACTCTGATGCAACTTCTGTGTTGAAAAAGTCTTGTTTATTTACAAGGGCAAGGAGAGGAAGATACTGTTTTCCAGGAAGTTTCCAGAAGTTCATGATGTGTGTTTTACTAAAGACAAATTAATTGCTTGCAGTTGGTCAAGATGATAATGTGTCCTTTGGATCAACTGAAGTTCACCGTAATGTTAATGTTTCAGTAGTTAAAATCAGCACACTGTCTTGGTGAGATAATGAATTCAGTTGGTCTGAGACATGGCATGATAGAAGCATATGCTGAGTTACAGAATGAAGTTGACTGATGTAAATGATGCCAGAAAAATGATGTCAGATTGATTGTTGGCAGCAGCCTCTGCACCTCTCCGATTAGGAAGTGTTGTGAAAAGCATCAAGTAAAATAAGAATCGTGTGAATTACCTGATGTGCAAAGATGTGCCCCAGTGAAAAACTAATTCCTCACCCAAAGCACCACAAAACAAGCCTAGATTTGTAGAGTAAAAAAGATCTGCTACGATTGCTCTATTCTGATGGTTTTATTTACATTGTGGGTACCTATGCCAGTTCAGCATAAAGATACATTTTCAAATGGGTGATGTGGGGTTTCCTCTCCTTCTGTGAAGCAGGTAGATGTGAGCTTTGTATAGGCATGCACACTCTTAGTCAGGACTCCCTACCCAAAGCCTTTAGGCCAAGCATGGCTTAAATCTATACCAGGTGCAGATTGCACCTGAGATTCTCAGTGAGGGAAGCAGATGTCAGCAGAGCATGGCTGTAACGTGTCGCTATTGTCAGGGTAGCAGCAGGCTTGTAGCTACTTGCACAAGAAAAACTGCTTTGTCTTTCACTTGCCTACCCCCACGTTGGCTTTCCGGCTCATTCATCCCCCTGCCTGGTTCCTCACAGGTGAAATTGCACTCACTGAAGTTGGCCAAGGTATCCTGTATGTTCCTGTCTGTGCCACTTGTGAACTGCACCTTTAGTTGTGTTCTAGAAGACATGAGAACACTCTCTAGCTTTTCATGTCAGCAAGAATTTATTTGTTGAAATAAACACCATGTTAGATCTGTCTTGCATTTATGTTAGGTGTCTTGTCTGCTGTGGCTGTGCTGAGACATTCACAAATGCCCCTGTTGCTTTGGGTAGCCTGAATTTTAACATTGCAGGAATCTGGCTCCCCATCTGGTCATACGTACTTTGTTCTTCATCTTTTTTTTGCTTCCAGCATTACCAGCCCAATGAGGTTTAAGTACTACTCTCCCACTCTATTTTGCAGCCTCTCATTTTCATGTTTCATTGTCAACTAACGTCAGTCACCGTAACTCCACATCTTGTGGCATTGTCCTTGCATTTGATTTATTGCTGATGGCTGTAATATAATTTGGCACCAACAGATATGTATTTGCCTGCCAGTAATTTGAGAACAGAGTGTGATTTGGACAAGCGATAGAACTGTCTGGTTTTTGTCATCCGTGTCTCATCCCCACCCCCTCCTTTAGCTGAGCACACTTTCTTGGTAGAGTAATGTTGATATGTATATTCTCTCAGTCACAGCATATAGTATGTTTTTGTTAGCAGTGCAGGCACATCAACAATGAAATCAGGACAATGCCAAAATAAATGAAAACTTACTACAGAGCTTTCAAAATCAACAGTGTAATGTGACAAAGACAAAGCTAAACTAGCATGGCAGTTAGTTATCTTAAGCCAAAATTAAAGTGCATTCAGCTTTTAAAGTTCATTTTTATTGGCTATAACTCTAGTAAAAAATAAAGCAACACAGGTACAAGTTTTATATACATGTATGTATGTGTATATATATGTAAAAAAAGTCCTCACATAAGAAATGTCTCAATTGCAGCATTACAAAAATTCTAATGTCAAGAATGCCTGGAGATTCTGAAATGCTTGTTTCTGACACTTTGAAAAACTGGCTAAATCTTTCTGCTTCTGGTTAAAAGGCAGTTTTACAGCAGCACTGGAGAGAAGCAGTAGTTGTATGTATGACAATGTACAGACAGTGACTTGTCAGGAAGGCAGCAGAGTGCTTCACAGCTACCATGATATTAATAGAACTCCAGGTAGGAAAGAAGTAGTTTGAACAAGAAAAGGCAGGTGATCTTCATTATATTTTCAGGCATTACCTAAAACTGTTTATCAGCTTGGTGCCTTGGCTGTCACATGAAACTAATTTGTGAAGTGCTTTAAACACTTGTATTGATCATCTTTCAACCCCCAGCCCCTCTCCCCAGAACTGCCTAAGAAGTACTTTGGGTTGGTACTGACTGCTTGATTCAGCTCACAGTGTATGTAGTATATGCCAGCAGGCACCAGCAACTGAAGGTTTGGCAGCCAAAGTTGAATTATCCTCTGCCAGATTATAACTTTTCTGAAAGCAGAGAAGTTTTACTGTAAAGGGACATCTTGAGGTTATGTATGCATTTGGGTTTGAATTTTCACTTCCTCACAACAAATGCTTAATTTTCTAGTGCTGTTAGAATAGGTACCTATTAACATCAAAAATGTAAAAATGGCAGAGTGAAGTTATGACTAGCAAACTGTTGTTTGGGTTTTTTACCTCTTGGTTTCTGTATTTATCTGGATAATAGAGGAAGAATGACCATGAATCCCTGTACTGCGGTAAATCTGGGCCAACACAAAGACATGACCCCACCACCACCACAGAAGACCCAAAAGCAAATCCTCTCCCTGCTTTAGACCCTTCAAGTTAAAACTGTAGAAGTTTAAGTTTCTACCTGTTATGTCTAAGAACCTTACGTGACCTAAACGTGTTTATGTAGAAGAAGCCTTTTTAATCAGGGTTGAGAGATGACTAATAGAAGCAGGGTATATGGAACAGAACAAGGGTGAGAGACTGTGGCTGATGAAAGAGTCATGTTGATGGGAGGAACTGACAGTTTGGTCAGTGAGCAGAGCCTGGTGTTACGCTCTGAGCCTTGCTCTAGCGAGCAAAATGGACTAAAATTGCGTTTGCTGGATGAGGGATGCTGCAACCTATCTTGGGAGTGCAGGTTTGGCCTTTCTGAAGTTGCCCACTAGTTCAGTACTTGCTGAGAAGCTGATGCAAAGAAATACAGTATTTTGATACCATAGCAGAGACGAAGAGTGCTGCAGTTCCATACTCTTTAACTGCCTTAGGGTCCTAGCTAGTGCTGCATAATGAAATAGTTGATTTAATATACTTCAGCTACTGCCTGCAGGCTGCTTGCTGTTTGTCACTGAAGCCAAATTGCTTCTCTTCTTGCCCTGCTTCCCCTCTCCTTTCATAGTGCTTTTGCAGGCTTAATTAAAAGTGTTGGCTGCAAAAGCTCTAGTTGGGTGAATGCATTTGCAGGGACATGTGTGTGTGTTTGGCTCCTGGAAATAACAGAAAGCAAATGAGTATCCTTTGTTTTATAAGTTTTGCCTAAAAGGGAACAAAGAAAAAAATCTTCAGTTATGCAAGATGCCTTTCTGCCACAATTTCTAGTTTGCGTTTCCCACGGTAACCAGGCACAATTGTTGCATGGTCTTGTTCTTGCAGAACAGGCATTACTGGAGTTGAGCACTAAAAAGAGTTTAAATTTTGGAATTAATTTTGATTTAAGAGAGTTCGTGATCCTTGTAGCTTTCTACCTGAAAATGTTTGAACCACACAATTGCTAGCAAGAATATCAATCTAAAGTATGTTCCAACTCAACACTGAGTTAATTATCAGGTGTAACATGAGGAGTTTCCAGTGGGATGGGGTTAGGTGCATTTCTATTTCCTGAACAGATGTTTAGGTGCAGCATGCATTAACTAAGTCAATGCAAATGCTTTTGAAAGTTGTACTGCATGCATTAATCACTGTGCATGCAACAGAAAATGTCCCAAATTAAGATAACTAATCAAAAGAAATTGCAGGCTATTTTCTCAAATTGAAATGAAAAGCAAGGCAGGAGTCAGATCTCTTGGTTATCCAAGGGCAGTAGAGGGAATGGGAAGAGCCTGTAAGACTGACATCCTCTGAGGAGAACAGGGGACCCTTGGTCTACAGAAAAGGTCCCCAAGGTCTGTAGAAAGGAGGGGCAGCACAGAGTATGCTGTGAGCAGCATCCACTCTGCTCTGTATAAGAAAGCAGGCCCTGCAGAGGAACGCTGAAGTCAGATGTGTCAGGGGAGCCATAGTTGCGAGGAATTCACAGCTTTATCTGCCTACAGGGAAGCGGGAGTTGGCTGTTAAGAGCATACAAGAAAGACTTGGAGGTTTTGAATGTAGGTCTGTTCCCTCAGACTGGGAAGAAGCAGTTCTGAATATTTGCTGGGATTCATCTTTCATCTTGACTACCTTTGCAATAGCTATTTAATACAGAATATATTCACACAGTAAAGTTATTACACTGCTCCCAGGAGGAGAGTTTTCCTGCTCTATTGTCTTCTATATAGATTAACTTGTAAAAGAAATACAAAGGGAGCTGATCACCACACATAACACCGGAGTGTGGTGAGCAATAAGAGCTGCTGAGAGAGTTCCCTAGAACAGCTCATTGCTTAGGCCTGAAGGTTGTGAGAGGATAGGAGAAATGAGTGTGGAGCTCTGCAGGACAGAGAAGATTTTTAGTAGGGCCCACCTTTATTTGAGAAATTCCCTCTTATCTGAAGTCGCTTGAAAAAAGGCAGGGGAGAGGAGTACATTGGTAACAAACAAAAAAACACAGGATGTGCTCCGGTTTGCACTGAGCTTGTGAAGGCACTCTCTATTGGACTTGCGATACAGGGCACTTGTGATGCTTCTTTTGGAGGAAGCCGAGACACACTCACAAAATGTGCTGGAGGAGCTCAGGCCACTAGCAGGGATGCAAAGGGAGGGTTTGGCTGCAACACCAAGTCCTTGATGATCTCTTAGAGAGCTCATGCTGCAACCTTGAGTGCCTCATCCCTATTAACAGTGCTGTGCTCATGCTGCAGCTCCCTCTCCTCCTCTGAGCAGTTTTGCCAGACACCCTGTTTAACTGCAAAGACTCCTGTGCTGTTACAGCCCAAGAGGTTTCCCTGCAGATGTACCAGTGTGAGGTGGAGTGGAGCTGATGGCCCATCATGATGAAGCATGTAGCGTGCCTAGGAAAGGAGAGGTTTTCTCTGAAGGCAGGCACAGGACTGCTTGGTACCCTGCTGTGCCTGATTAACCAACAGAGCATCCCACACCTCCTTTGGGCTGTAACAGTACTAGAACAGCTCTTCAGCATACCTACAACCGTTACCTGTACCTATGTCTTGCCTCTGTCTCTACACAGAGAGCGGATACCCTGCTGGAGTATGGCTGCTCTACTGCTGCTGCTGGAAAATGTGTTTCTGCTACTTGATGCCTTCCCTGCCCCTTTGAGCAGGCCAGGTGGCCCTGAAGCCTGGAAGGGTTTCAGAGAGCACACTACAAGCACATAACCACATACAGCAAAGTCAGGAAGGGCCTTGGAAAACAATTATACCTGCTCAAAAGATATAGTGGAATGAATGGGGTAAGCAGCCAAGAAACAGGTATTAGCCCCATATTTTTATTCCTAGAATGCAATTTAGTGAAGTAAAAAAAGCTTTTCTGGGAATTTACAAGCCCCTTCCTTCCTAGGATGCTGAGCACTGTTGCACCCTGCTGCAGTGAAGGCACAGACAGTACCCCAGGTGTGAGCACTGTGACCAACTACAGGTCACACCTACGGTCACCCGCAACATTTATCTTTGTGCGCACAGGCAGCCCATACCCGATTTCAGAAGGCACTTGGAATGCTGACAGCCAGCCTCACCCCCAGACACGGCTATCCCCCTGAGCCAGCCGGACGCAGCCACCATCTTAACACGCTGTGCAGCGGGGGCGCAATTGCAACGTGTCTGCACGCTCACCTGCTGGCCTGGCACGACCCCAGGGGAAGTGGCATCTCTGGTGATACAGCCGTACATCAGAATGCTCCAAATGGATCCCAGGATGAAAAGGCAGTTTCTGCATTCCTTTTCTAACAATTTTGGGAAATTTGAGGCAGCATGCTTTTCCTGTGAAGCCCATTATTAGCCCTACCTAGTTCCTGAGAGTCCTTAACCCCTCTAGGCTCCTGATCCTCTCATTGCTTCCTACATATACTAGCTGCAGTATACTGCTTTATACTACTCTCACCCAACCCAGAATGGTTGCCAGGAATGAGGCTTCATGGGAGAATTGTTCTCAGATACAGTGTCATCCAATTACTGTGAGCTGGTGCTACAACTTCACAGGTAAGGGCCTGGTGGCACCTCTGTACATAAAGGCCCTGACTCTGTGAGGTGACCTTCTGTCTCAAAGAGGATGTGGTCTGCCCAGACTGGGCTTGGCTCCTGCTCCAGCTACATGAGCAAGCCTGCCATTCCAGACTTCTGACCAAACTCCAAGCTTGGTGTGGACTTGGTTAGGAAAGACTATGACAAATTAACAGCGACATTCAGCCTTGCTCCTAGACCAGGAAAGGGGCTGTGTTCTACCCATGCTGCCTTTTAAGGGGAATGGTGGTGGCAGGGCAGTGACACACTGCCATCATCTGAAAAGGACAAAGTTTAGCATGGCACAGCTGAAAGGACTGACTGTGAGTGGGGAAACAGCTGCTCCTTGGATCACTTCCACCCACAGATGTAGTAGGGACTCAGACCAAAGCTACTCCAGACAAAGCCCCAGGCCACCTGTAGTGTCAGCTTCTCAACACCAGCTGCTTCATCACTCTGTTAATCCACCTTGTTGCACCAGCCTCCTTGCCAACACTGATGTAACCAGAGCTAAGTGGTGGCTGACTGAGTCAGAGAAGCCTTTTGACAACAAACTCAGCTAGAGACAGACCCTTGTCAAAAGTTACCAGCTTTTCAAAGCTTATAGCTAGATTTCAAAGAGGCTGAATACTGCTGAAGGAGTTATTAAGCATTCAGCTTTTATTTACAAGATGTCTGAGATGTATGCAGTGAGATTTGCTGAACCTGCTGAAGAAGGTTCAGAATTTCACGGGTAAAGCAGATGCAACAGCAGCATATAGTGACTCAACATCATGGTGACTGGTGCAAAAATTTTCAAGTTGTGTATAGGCTGGCAGCTTTGCAGACCAGGTCTGAGCAGAATATTGTGTCAGTTATAGGAGAAGTGGTAGAGATCCTGTTTGACAGCCATGAGTAAGCCAGGAACTCCTTGGCTACCCCCAAGTCTTGAAGAAAACACCACACTAGGAATGGCATCTTTGGAGGATGGGTGGGGAGAAGGGATAGTTCTAAGCAGGTGAGCATCTTGGAGACTCCAAATTCTGGTGTAGCAATCCTGACCAACTGGAAAGGAAAGGAGACCAGAGTTCAACATTACACAGTAAGTACTTCACACAGCTCTGCAAGATTATTATCACAGAAGCAGAAGGTCTATGGGGAAAAAATCCTGAGGCAATGTGCTTAGCAATACTCTATGAAATAGACATTCTACACCGAATACTGCAAAGGCAGGAAAAATGTGCATTAGGCAATAAGTTATGGTAAATCAGTAGTTAGATTGCTTTCCTCATTATCAATCTCCTAAGCCAAAAAAAGGGGAGAAAAACTCACTGTCAAATTAACAAGAATTCTTCTCATTATTCTGTCACCTATTGACAAATCCAAGGAGAGCAAGGTCACTATGTTTACAGTGACAATGTGAAACTTGGCTAATACTATGAGGGTTTAGGGATTTTGCTTCATTTGTTGTTACCTTTCCAGCCCCAACCACAAATAAAATTTAAAAAAAAATAAAGTCTCAGACTGTAGCCAAGTATATTCAAAATGAACTCGAGTGGTACAGACAGTTTAGAAGGAGTTATGCTTACACGCCAGTGCTTCAGTCCATCACCACCCTACCCACTTAAGCACCAAACAAATGTATACACGGTCTTTAGTCTCTGTATAAAGTTATCACCAAATCTCTAGTTTACAGGTTGTTTCCTTGGATTTCAAAATCAAGTGTTTTCAGCTCTACTCTCAAGATACCCTGTGGAAAGCATAATGGGACTTTTGCAGGACACAGCAGATAAAGCTGTTAAGTGCTACATAGAAGCAATTACAGTAGGTGTGCATCCGTTAACATTATTTCTTAATTTTCACAGTGTATTACACTATGTTTAAGGCTAAATTTCTTCTGAATTTTTAAAGAATTTACAGCTTTACAGCTTCCAACAACTGTAGCTAAGAAACACTCCTCAGGCGTAAGAGGATCACTGCCATGCAGTCTACAAGTAGAGGGGGAAAAAGTCAACCCACCTGCTGTAAGAAGCCCTTCCTCCTCATTTACATGCAAAGGGAGAATAGCATACTCATTGTGATGACCTTTGTACTCTTTCACACACTTTGCTGTTCTCAGGTCCCACAGTTTTATCTGCAAGTTGAAGTAGTTGTTTGAAAGAAGATATATTAACAAAGCAGAGAGTACTTGACAGTTGATAAGTGGATCTGGAAGAGGACCCACATACGGAACTACCACCCAGTTCCATACCACCCCCCAAAGAACAGGCATCCACCCTCAGGACTGGGAGAAGTACCCAGATACTAAAAGGACCAGAATATCCTAAACGCAACAAAACCATACCTTTCCAGCCATATCTGCTGCCATAAGATAATGTTCATCCTCAAGAAGGCGAATAGATGTAACTGCTGAGTCATGGAAGAAACGAATTGCTTTCCAGCTCTGGCCCTTCCGGTTGCGTTGACGCACATCAATGCTAAAAATCTCACCGGAACGGCAGCCATTGTACAGCATTGGGGTCTGGAAAAATCCAAGAGGAAGAAGCATACTATGTAACATCTCAAATGATCTTACAAGCTACACAGACAGAATCCACATCAAGTTTTTTTTTTTTTTTTTTTTTTTTTTTTTTTTTTTTACACACTGCAACATTTTTCAGCCAACTCATTAGTTCCATTCAAACCTCAATGCTTTACTTTAGCTGTAAAAGTTCTGCTAGGTAAACTGGAACTTAGTCTAATGTAACAGCAAAACAGGAACTGGAATTCTCATACTCTAATTTTACCTTTCCCACTAAATCTTTGTGAACAAGTCCATTAGTATTTTATAGGTGTTCCCTCCATCTTGATGGAGACAATACACTGAGTGTTAACAAAAATAGGTCATTTGTCAAAATCCAAACAATTTTACAACGCATTATTACTATGCTCTTTGTACTGCCTTCATTTTCTTTTCACCTCTGTACAATTAACAAAAATTAATAACTCTGTGTTGCCACAGAGTTTGAAAACATTTCCTTTTTTGTTGCTATTCGATTGTGTGCAAGCATCAGACCACATCAGCTCTGTTGTGGAACAGCTATCTGACATTAATTGTAATCACAACCTTATGTACAGCATGATGAGTCCCATCACAAACAGAACAAAACTCCGACCAATGAGGCACCGCTCTGAAAAAATGAAGGGTGTATGGTTGTTCTTACCTGTGTGGCAAACTGTTGTGCCAATACATCGCTACTGGTTCCAAATGTCTGCCGATGCCCTGTCACTACATTGGTCACAAGCACTCGTCTTGTCAGGCCTAAGGAAGACAGATTATATTTGTTTAGCTGTAACCCGGGTAGCTGCTGGGTGATTAATGCAAGAAGTCTTTCGCACTGAGATAGGAGGGGCTGCGAGCCTTGTGGATCACCTGTGCTGAAGCAGTTGTCTGCCTGGGGATTCAGGCACCAAGCACAGGACCAGGCAGTGGATATCTTGAAACTGCACAGCATTCCAGGTCGGTCTCCTAGGAGAGGAGCAACACATGACATATCCATAAAATGTTAGGACAGGATGGTAAATCAGAAAGCTTCTCTCTATTTCCATACTTCTTTCAACTTTTCAATCTGAAGCAGAGAAAACATTACACAATTAGTGTCCCTGTGCTGCTCAAGAGACAGGAAACAGAAATGGGACTTCATGACTAAGCTGAAGACTTATAGTCTGTGAGAGACTGTGAAATTTATTCAGTAGTCAGAGGAATGACCGTGGCAGGGAAGAGAAAAACAACACTTGCCTTACAAGATGAAAGTTAATTTTGCCTTACAGTAAACCACCTTGTTTTAGACAGGTTAAGTTCTACTTTGCTCCCAGCATCTACTTAGCAAGGTTCCCTCAAACCAACAATTTTGGAGAGTGAAGTCAGTCAAAAAACTTGGAAATACCTAAAACAGTCAATAGAAAATACTAGACAGGAACTTTGGTGAAACTCAGGGCATCTGATTATGGTGAAGGGCTCAAAATGCTATATAGAGCAACTGGGCATGCTGGCCTAGGAGTCATCCATCTTCAGTGACTCTTCAGGTTCATGGCAACTCTCTGCATTTTTTTTTTTTTAATGGCTACATAAATGATATTTAACATGGGTCCATAACTCTTTTTTATCAATCACAGATTTCCTCTATATAAACTTAACTGATCATGTCTGAATGGAAACCGGGTTAAAGGACTACTGTGTGACTTGAAGAAGCATTGTTCTGACATCTATCAAGAAAGTTCAATTAATAAAGTCCTGCCCCCAAAAAACATTGAACAAATATATAAAGATACAGCTACAGCCATCAGACTTAAGGCATAGGGTTCTTCAAATCAATCATGCTCATACACAACTGAGCATGAGCTTGTACAAGGAAGTATGGGCTGAGACACGTACCAGCTTTCCCCCTTTGATTAATCCACTGAGCTTACCTGAGTAGCTACCGTGAGAACGGATTCTGCAGTGATTCTAGGTAGTCTAGGAGGAAATTTTAGTACTTATTGCATGTAGCTTCTGAGTATTACTTACAGGCCAAGCTATGAAAAAAATCTCAAATGCTTACTTTATAAGTGAGGTGTTTTCCTGCCAAAGTCAAGTACATCATCAGCAGCTACAAATAAAACTAGTGCTTTGAATACTGCTTGTTAATTAATTCTTAAGGCAAGTTCTTTCATCTGTTCACTTGTTACACTGTTTCAGACTTTCCAAGTTTTACAAGAATACAACAGTCTCACTACTGAAGGAAGTGTGGAAATAATCTTTCCTTTGTGCTCGTTTCATACCATAACTGCTACTGAAAACTAGAGAAAAAAACACCCAACAAAAACACCCTACCTGGGTTAGTGCTGCTGAATAACGATGCTGGAAGCAGACTGGCACAGCCTGGTGTTTCTGCAATTCCCATGAGACACAGCTTGCTTAAGTGAGTTAAGGAAAACAAAGATTTCTCCCTAGAATGCAACCGGTTGCCTAAAATCTATAGCTGGGGAAAGCAAGACACACCCACAGATCTTAAAGGGAAAGTATGGTGATCTTTGATGTGTCTTAGAGTTTACAATTAAGTCTTGACTTTTCATTTCTTTCATAGGAAAGAGCTAGAAAGAACTCAAATTCTTGCTTGTGTATTTTCACTTCCAGAAAGACAAAGAGGAATACTAAGGTAGCTTATTAGCCATAGAGAAAAAATGCATGGCCTACATGAATCATTCTTATCTTTACATGCTGATGACACTGCATTAATATAGATGTTTTTCATGGAGATAAGCCGGAAAAAAGGGGAGCACACATTGGGGAGGCAAAGAAGACTCACTTTAGTTTACATTAAAATACTTTCCAAAGATTTTACCAGGTTTAAATAGGATTTGAAAACTGCATTTCAAGTTCAGTGGAGTAAATCTGACATGACTAGAGGAAAGCACGAAATAACCAAACCAAACAATCCCTAACTCCTACCCAGCTGTGAGCAAGCCTGATTAACTTCTGCCACCTTCTGGATCAGTCCTGAATCGCTTGGCTTTTCCCATGAGCCATAATTTCCTATTTTGGCACTTCAACAGCACTTCTGTTGCCTGCCACCTCCCACGTTAAAATCCCCTTTACTTCCTTCCTCCGTGCTCTGCACTGTCCACTACTGCTTGCTCTACTACACCATCAACCTTCCTCTTCTCCTGAGACAGATCTGCAGAACATGCTTTGAAAGTTGCAGAGCATTATGCCAATGGCTTGCTCCCATTCTCCTCTTGCCCCAACCAATATGGGGATGGTTTACAACAGAAACTAACCAACCCGCTTTCAAAGAGCTCCACCTCAAAGTGAGTTGCCTTAATCCTCTTCTCTTGTTCTTTTGCCCCAGCCAATTTCTAAACATCAGTTTGGATATGGCATTGACACTGTTAATGAAGCAGGAAGTCCCCAGGGCAGGAAACATGGTCTTTCACCTACAATTACACTGGAACAATTCTACATATATCTATAACATAATCACACACCTGTTTTTACTAGCTCCAACATATTTCAGTTTTTTGTAACTTCCTCCATTTTGCAGAAAACTTAGTTTCTGGGGTAACTACATGAGAGGTCTTCCTGGAAGTGAGTTAGCTCTATGGAGCATGATAAAGACTTGTGAAAGCTGAACTGAGATTTTGCTTTTTTTAAAAGGATATAAAACATGAGAATCTGGATGAGTCAATGATGCCCAGCACACAGAATTCACCTTCAGACAGAAGACAACATACTATTTTTGTGATCTTTCGTTCAATTCATGAAAGGGTATTTCCACAAAAAATGACATAAAACTATGGGCTGTGCTCACTAAATAGTCCAGTAACATGGCACGAGCATTTTAGCCTCATATTCCTCTTAAATGTAAGAGACAGAGCAGCATTGAGAAGTCTGTCCAAACATAGACTGAGGCACCGAGCACATCCTATTTAAGACATCATCCTTTGAGCATGAAAAGATTATGAAAGCTTGTTTTAAATATGCTTCATGTTCAAGGATAAACACATTTTCCCAAAACTACTTGTAAAAGGCATGCAAGTCTTAGCTTCTGGCCCTCAACATCAATTTTGTCATGTACAGTCAAGCACAACTCCAAAGCAAGCGCTATCCTTTGAAGTAGATACTTCTACGTAGTCTTCCGTTGCAACTACATCATAACATTCCTGAGAACTAACATTTGTACTGAGGACTTTCAGAAACAAGTTTACTGTGATTCTGCATTTATCCAATCTTCGTATTGATAGATTCTTCCATTCTCTGCTCCTAACCCCTTCCCCAACCCTCATGCACTTCTACCTGTGCCTCCCAGGAGCAGTGTTCTGGGAATGCTACTACCAAAGGAAGCAGTAACAAAACACAGTACTTTGCGGTTTGTGAAGTAGAGGTTGTCATACATCTCCACAGTGAGAGACTCCTTCCCCAAACCACTGAGGTTGATGATACCATATTTACATCCTCCATGTTCTACATCGTTCACAGTGAATATCCGTTCACAAGCAACATCTGCCTGTAAAATAAAAGCTTACTGGTCACACTTACTGAAAACTTACAGGAAAAAATAGCTTGAGGGAGGTCTAAAATGAAACAACACATTAATTCTCATCCCTTTAACACCATCTGCTTTCCATTCATCTCTAAAACCAGTGGCCAACTCCCTTTTTTTTGTATGCATGCACAGGAAAAACCTGAATAAGAAAAGGATTTAGTCCTTGAGTAACAATAAATACTCTTTCCAATTATATCACTTCTAGACACTTCTAGATCTGGCTGATTAGTAAGCACAGAATGGTACTGGTAGAGGCCTCAAAAATTTAAACCTTATCAAAAGTCAACGTGCAATTCTCCTGCTGTTGGATCACAGCAAAATAGGCTGGTGCCACATTTCAACTTTTCCTCTGTGACGTTGAGTTTCTGACTCCCTTCTGGCTTCAGCTACCTATGCAGTACTCTGTTTACAAGGCCAGGAGCTGATCCTGGAGAGCTTCCTACATAGACTATGGAAGATATTTGCTCCGGAGACCTCTCCTGCACATACAGTACTATCAAAACCAGAGGAAATTGCTTTCAGATCATGAGATGTAACATGATTACTGATGTTTACATAGATTCACTGGACCACAAACCACACCCAAATGCTTCTCTTCCATTTTGTTTTTCTTTCTCTTAATCCTCTCCACTCCCCCTCCCAGCCCCACACTAATTATCCACTCAACTCCTGTTGTTTTTTTTTTCCAGGAGAACGTGTTGATAAGCTTCAAAAAAACACTAAATGCAAATAGTTTTATATCCACCCTTCCATCAATTTCCTTTCTAGAAAAGGAACAGCCCCTTCCTACCTGTTTAAAATTACCAAGCAGTTTTTGAGAACTGACACAACAGGAATAACGCACCTTTGAATGCAAAATTTGACCTATGGGATTTGATTACAGGATCCTGAATTTTTCACTAAAGATTGGCTCTCTTTATCCTGAAGACTTAACAGTTCTCATAACATACCACGATTATTTTAAAGTTGTTGGTTCCAGCAACTGAGGAATCTGGACTGTGAATTTCTATCTTCCTCCTCTGCATGCAGTTCACTTTCAGTTCATGGACCAGCCTGTAAAAGCAGGTGGAGGGGGCAGGGGGGGAGAGAAGAATTGGGGTAAGCCTAGGTTTAATGCCAATAAGAATAATTCTAGATAGGATATCCAGATCTGCTTCTCAATCACAAAAGATAAAATGGCTGAACCACCAGCATGTTGCTGTTTCACTTCTATAACCCATGAACACGTGCATCTTCCACACTCACAGAATTTCACCCTGTTATTTTGAACCCCAGCACATCTTCAGCAGCAGAAACAATACAGCAAGCCACTAACTTGCCTTCTGTGCTGTTCTGAATCTGAGCTATCTTATGGAGGCAAGGGGAACAGTCATGTCAGTTGAAGAGCATTCATCCAAAGAAAAGCTGCATCGTATTCATAAAGCACGTGGTAAACCAGCATATATAGGGAAAAAACAAAAAGGAAGTTTTAAACATGTATCTGAAATTGGGAAACCTCGTCTTCATTTAAATTCTCATCACTTTAGTAATCTGATTATAAACGCATATAACTATTTTTTATTGTAAGTAATATGTTCTTCTTTGTCCTAAGTGAAACAGTGAGAAATGCAAAAAAACTGATAGGAACTGTTGCACTAATGGCAGAACTTGTGTTGCAAACAAAAGGCAAATCAAGTCATTGTACCTGCAATAATTTGTGGAACTGAGCAAACCCAGCTGCCTTTTCTGTAACAGCATAGATGAGTTCAGTCCAGCCCTGGTTGTTTTCTGGAAGAGAATAATATGAAACCCTACTCAGTTATTTGCTTGTTTATGATTCAAACATGTCTGTGGATCTTAGATGTTTGGGATATTTAGATAACTTTCTCCTCTAGCCTACATACATTAGAATTTTCAGAGCATCTATAAGACACATTACAGCACCATCTCCCTTGTCTACTACAGTAGACCAGTATATAAGTAGACAAGAAGATATGCCTGCAAGATGTGGGGTACTTCTATAAATACAAAAACTGGAGGAAAAAACCACAAACCAAACCCAACAGCCATTGTTTTCACTTGACATAATCAGTGGTATCACCTTGAGGTATGAGGTCACCTTCTGGTGCCATTAGTAATACATTAGATTCTTATTATACACCAAAATTTCTATCACAACAAGATTGCTATTAACTATGCAGTCTTACTGCTGAACTAAACTACTTTTCCAATCATGATTTTTTTTTTTCATTTCATGCAAACACTTTTTGGGGAGACTGAAGAGCTGCCAGTCAGAGAGGAACCTGGGGGTGCTGACTGACAGCCGGCTGGACAGGAGCCAGCAGTGTGCCCAGGGGGCCAAGAAGGCCAATGGCATCCTGGCTTGTGTCAGCAATAGCGTGGCCAGCAGGGACAGGGAAGGGATCTGACCCCTGTACTGGGCACTGGTGAGGCCGCCCCTCGATTCCTGTGTTCAGTTTTGGGTCCCTCACTACAAAAACGACATTGAATGACTCGAGCGTGTCCAGAGAAGGGCAACGGAGCTGGTGCAGGGTCTGGAGCACAGGTCGTACGGGGAGCGGCTGAGGGAACTGGGGGGGTTTAGTCTGGAGAAGAGGAGGCTGAGGGGAGACCTCATCGCCCTCTACAGCTCCCTGAAAGGAGGGTGCAGAGAGCTGGGGTGAGTCTCTTTAACCAAGTAACAAGCAATACGACAAGAGGGAATGGCCTCAAGTTGCACCAGGGAAGGTTTAGACTGGATATCAGGAAGCATTTCTTTACAGAATGGGTTGTTGGGCATTGGAATGGGCTGCCCATGGAGGTGGTGGAGTCCCCATCCCTGGAGGGGTTTAAGAGTCAGGTTGACGTAGCACTGAGGGATCAGGTGTAGTCGGGAACTGTCAGTGTTAGGTTAATGGTTGGACTAGATGATCTTCAAGGTCCTTTCCAACCTAGCTGATTCTGTGAAGGATTGAGTACTTTGCAGAGTTATGGAGTAAAAAAATCTTTTTGATAATGCTTAGACTAAGCAAGTATTTAAGAATCAAAATGCTCTATCTGGGAGCCTAATTCAAACGTCTAATTCAATTAGACAGATTTTGAGAAGAGATGTATATCCACAATTCCCATTAACAGCAATGAGGCCAGCAGCTTTTTGGTATCTATGAAACCTAAACTGCTCATGGAAGCAGCTAAAAAAACAACAAAGCCAAAACCAAACTAGCAGCAGCACTTTCGCAGTGAATACTGAAGAGCTGAATAGCTGGTTGAAATGAGAATTTCACTACCTAAAGGAGAAAAGCACTGCTTGCTTCTTCCAGATGAGGGCATATTTAAGATGAACTGTGATTTGTAAAGTTTTAAGACAGAGCTTTCAGGTAATTAAAACACATCCCTGTTGGGTATTTTACCCAGATTACAGAAACGCAGCATCAGCAGTAACTCTGTCTTAACACTTTAGGAAGAAAAGTGTACAGGTTTTCCAGGCATAAATGTAAGCCCTGCCTTGATTTTACCTGTCCAAAGAAATCCTTCATAAAAAAGCCGTTTCCCCAAAATATCAATACACTTGTTCCTTCAGGGTCCAGGAATATGATCAATACATTTATTAAACATTTGGAAAACTTAAAATCAAGACCCCACTTTGCCAATTCAAGGCAGGGATTTGAAAACTGGCATCCAATATTCCGACTCAAGTGTAACTGTTGGACAATCTGCAATTCTGAGCACATTTCCTGCCTCTTCACGGGTTTTTTGTTTCTAATGACTTGCTTTCATTCCTGTGTGTAACAGCCAAACAAAAGGCTTCAAGGACTATAAATTCTCAGCAAAAAGAAATTTTCGTTTCTTCAAACAGCTTAGGGAACTGTATCACAGACAGAACTGAAAGGCTTTAGCTTATAATCTGTCCTGGGCCACAGCACAATAAAGCCTAATTGCAATCTTTTTCAGAATGTACCTTCTTTTGTTTTTCTTCCTCTTCTAAGAGTCTCAGTCTTTTGCATTCCATGGCCTTGTACTGAATGCTCTCCTTGGTGAGTGGGTTGTAGTTATTATGTCCAGGCAGTAGGCGAAAATAGCGATTCTTTTCTGAGTCATAGTAAAATCCCGGCAGTTCTTAGGGGAAAAGAAAAAAAAGTGGCAAAACCCAGGCAAAAATCAGATGGATAACTAGATTTGTTTACTGCTCTTTGACATCCCACATCTTCATGGGAATGTCAGAGTTACGAGGCTCGAAGAAGCTTTTGCTCCCAGCAGGTCCCAAGCATGATACACAGACTAGAAATAGATGACAGCCACATAAAGGAAAAAAAAAAAAAAAAAAAATTATTTATAGTTTTCAAATGCAGTACCATTACAAGGTACAAAAAGGATGTCACCACTGGCCAAGATGAAATCCAGACAGATCAGAGAAGCAGAGAGGAAAGGTTTTGCTGCAGTACAAAAATTACTTTTCTTTATAAATCAATCATGAGGTGAGGGGACACTCTTGGTTGAAAGACGAGGTAAGGCAGTCCCAAACAAGAAAAAATTGACAATGAGGTATCATCCAGACCAAAATAAAGTGATTCACTCCCCCAAACAAGCCACTTCTTCCACACATAGAAGAGATTTAGATGCAATCAAGAGTACATTTGAACAACACACAGAGGCTCCTTCCAAAGATAAATTGGGATGAGAGAAATACTCAATTTTAGTGCTTCACCGCCCAAGTAAATTCAGAGGCAGACAGGTAAAATACTTTGACAGATACATAATGGTACATTGTCTCAAGACAAAGGATTTTATTCAGGAGAGGTGAGTGTTAACATTTAATTTCAAGAGTTTTTATTTAAACCTTTACCTACTACCAGAAACTTTATCTCAAGTCACATATTTTTGCTGCTGTTTACAATTCAGCTCCTTGTCAGCATCTTTTGGGATGCAGCTTAGCAGAAGCAACCAAGATTTATTCAGGTCAACAAAAATATAAAGATAGTGAATGAATCAGTAAGGTTCATAAAAGTACACTGCATTTAGTATATAGGATCTAATTACACAGTAATAAATGTTTTGCAGTATACATCTCCTAACATGCTCACAATTTCTTAAGCACAAAAGGGTGCTATACAAAAAAAAAAAAAAAGTCTCTCTAAACTCTGTCTCTCTCTGCATTAAGAGGTTATAGAATCAGGGGTGTTTCAGGACTGTCCCATTGTGGATAAATATACATTCCCAGAGCCTTAGCTTTTGCTAGGGTTATTTAATAAGTCAGGAAAGCAGAATGCAAATGGGACATCTTCCTCAATAGCCCTGCCACTGAATCATCTAGTTTCACCAGTCAACTCCCTGAAAATGAACAAACATTTAGCCAGACTGTATTTCTTACAGACTACAAAATACACTGAAGGCATAGAGAGAGATGTTCCCCCACCCCAGAAGTGGTGGATCGTGTCTTACAAAAGACTAAATAACTGGATGCAAGTTATAATTTTTTATATGCTCTTTTATTTTCTTTGCTTATTTAATATTTCTGTTGAAAGATATATAATACCTTCAGCATGTATAAGAAAGGAAACAAAGTTAATTTTCTTCCCAAAGCAACATTTCTGGTGGGAGAAATAGAATTCTCCTTTTCCAGTTCACACCAGCTTGGCTAAGCACATTAAGTTTTCAAACATACAAAGCACCTGTGGGCCTGAAAGTGCATTTGGCTCTGCTTCCTAGAGCCTCATTTACTAAATTTTTTTGTATCACCTGATGTTACTTTTCCCTACAAACTTTACTGCTTATATCCTTCCTGTAACACCATACTATTAATGCAGCTACTACTACTTTACAGTCAGCACACAATATAGACATTGGTGTTTGACCCACAAACACATTCTCTTACCTGGTACTACAGAGTTCTGTGTTAAACTAGATGAAGAAGGATTTCCACTGCTGCTGGGGCCTGCATTCACTGGGGTCTGTGGTTCCTCCTGTTCCAGCCTAAAAAAATAGCATTGCCTTCAAGACAGGTTTACAGTTGTCCTACACATCTCTCCCACAAAGAACCTAGAAAGCAGCTTGTTACTGACATTAATGGAGTACAATTTTGCAGCGCTGTGATAAGCACACTGTGCATATCACCATACACTAAACCATGAAGATGAAACAGTACAAATATTCAGCTTATAAACCTCTCAAGAACATTAGAGTCACCAACATCTTAAAAGACTTAACTACTTGCTAAAATACTAGAGGTGGCTGCTTATTCTACAAGTGCTTTTACCTTTCCAATAAAAGATTAATTCTGGGCATTTTACCATATCCCCAACTAAAAGAAAAGGCCCACCCTTGAAAGCATGTAAGTCTTCACAGTGTAAAGTAAGAGACAGTGTGGGTTAAACACTGATGTCAGGTCAAAAATATCTTGCTTTCTCTTCATGACAAGAATTTCATTGATGAGATTCAGAAATATGCAAAATAAACAAAAGTTTAATGAAAACTCCAAGAAAAAAACCTCTTTGCTTTCATAATAAACATCACAGTCAACAGGGCAACTGCAGCTTTCTTCTTTCTGAAGTAATTTAAATGGGCACATTCAGTACTGATGAGCAAAATTCCACTGGAATATTTTCTGAATCACCCACACAAATCTTATTTTTTAAGCAGGTCTTATACCATGTCATCTTAAAAGCATTAGGCCAAGATGTTTTGCAAGAGCTGTAATTTATTGAAAACAAGATGACAAGGAAATTCTAGTCCTAGTACCAGCTCTATTGCTGTTTGATTATAGAACTTTGAAAATAGCTAAAGAACTTAACCTACCTAAAAGGGGAAAAACACCCCCACACCAAACCTAAGCACTTCAGTTTAAAGCTTTTTAATAAAATTCTTTTGCTTCTATATTCACTATATTAGGGCCTATTTACATTTCTAACTTTTCTTACACAATACTAGTAATGGGGCAACTTAAATATATATATGTATGTGTCATCTCCTCTAAAAATATGTTTTAAAAAAAATGCTTAGAGCATTAAATCAAAGGATTGGCCTCTTTTATTCCTTCCTGTAAGAGAGACTAAGGAAAGAACCGAGCAAAGAGCCATAAAAATAGCTCAAATACAGGCAAGAATAAGTTTAAAACATAGTTTTCTGAAAGAATCAGTTTTCAATTCAGTGGGCTATTCCTGAGACCCTGTTTCAGTTTCCTGATCTGCTAGATGTGCCACTGTTACCATGCTACTAGCATGCTTTCAAACTTTCAGGAAGATCTTTTAATGACAGTTTTTTACACTAGTAAACACCGAGGCATAAAACAAATGGGCAGGTGGAATGTAGTACTTCCAAACAGTTTTCCTCCCTGAACTATCTTTGCATATTGATGAGGGGTTTATGGACAATCAGGCACATCTGAAAAAAAACAGCTCATGGAACTACATCTCAGTTTAAAATCAATATACAGTTGTGAACATACGATAAATTTCCAGAAATCAATGCAATTCCACTCCCGCTAGGGATGACAGATATACCAGAAGTACTGTCTACTAGATTTCTAGATGGCAATCCTCCCAGTTCTAGATAGGCACCATTCTGCAAATTTAATTAGATATAACATCTAACAGCTTAACCCACGCTGAGCTGCACATACCTGCTTTCAGCATGGTTATTGTGACTGGGTCTTCTGTACCGACGGGGATGGTAGCTGTGCTTGCGATTGCTCCATCCATGCTTTTCTTTGCCTCTCCAGTAGTTTCTCTTCATTTCTACCTATAAAGCAAACACACACACACACACACACACTTCAATGCTACCTGCCTGGAAGGGTCCAACTTACAAAACAGTCTCTTAACACAACCTTTTTTCAACCACTTTCAAATAGCTTGTTGTGGCCTAGGGATCAAAACCAAGGAGGCACGTTGAAGTAATTTGCTTTTAAAGAGAAACGCTTTCAAGCCTAAAAAGCATCAGGTCTTAAAGTAAAGCAAGGCAGAGCAGCACTGTGGGCCGGAGGCCGGAACACCCCCGGTACGGTGGCGCAGCCCCCACAGGAGCCGGGCGTTAGCAAGGGCCAGCTTCCTCCGGAGCACCACGGCGCCAAAACGAAGCCACCACCGACGGCCGGCCCGCCCGCCTCCCGCACCGGGCCCAGGCGCCGCGCTGCTCCCGCGGGGACGCGGCGGTATGAGCAGGCAGCCGGGAGCAGCCTCGCTGGAGAGCCCGGGCCTGGCCTCGCCTCCCCACAGCGGCCGCACCGGGCCGGCATCCCCGGCCGCGGTCTTGTCAGCGACCAGGCCCACTCACCGCCCGTGCCACAGGCGCTTCCTCACGCCAACCGACCTCCCTGCCGGACCGGGCCCAGCTC
>NW_020799101.1:39122589-39135020 GCF_003259725.1 Athene cunicularia | reverse complement strand
CGGAGCGGGGGAGACTGGGGCGGGTGTTTTTGGTAGCGAGAGGATGTTTATCGCGGCGGGGGGCGGCAGCATTCGGGTGGCTGAGGGCCGGGGGTGCGTGTGGGAGCCTGGAAGGAGCTGCAGGCCAGCGCCTAGGGGCGTGTTTCTGTGTGTGGGGTAGCGTTGTGCCTCGCTTATGGCTGGCGGGAGCTCTGCGGTGAGGGGATGAGCTGGCGAGGCCTTGCCGCCGCTGTGGGTCGGGCTGTGGGGGGGAGTCCCCCGGCGGCGCGGGCAGGGAGCGGGGCGGGTCAGCAGCTGAGCTTTGCGAGGGGAAGCACTGGCTTCCTCCGCGAGTTGGCGTTGAAGGCAGAAAGGAAGGAGGCAGGGAGGTGTGTTTCTGAGGGGTGAGGTCACTGGAAGGGCACCGCTGCTTCCTTCTCTGCGTCCCTAGCAGGATAAAGGCCATGCTTTGGGGAGCTCGAAGCTGTTACAACCTCTCTAAGCTTCTCAAGGATTTAGAAAAGAGAGTGGTGGCTCTAAAGTGACCCTTCCACCTGAGGCCTCTTGATGCTTAAAGTTTGAGCCTTCTGCTGCTGGGCGACAGATGGGTGCTACTGAGCATTAGTACTAGACTAGGTGGGAGAAAAAAAACTCGGGGCTGCAGTAATCAGCAGCAGGAAGAGCTCAGCACTCCTCAGGTAGTCAGCAAAAGCTGGAAGAGCAACAAAAGGATGTAGTGGTAACTGCCATCTATTAGCAGTTACTGTAAGAAATCATTTCTCTTATTAATTTTTTACTGAAGGTGTCCTTAAGCTCATTTTGTACAGTGGCTTTACTCCTCCCCTTCCTGCTTATACATCATCTAGGAGTTAAAAAAAAACCCCAAACAACAGTATGGTAAAAATGTTTATTCATCTAAGGATGATTAAAGTTACATCAAAACATAAGCTATAGTTCACAAAAAAATGTGGAAAATCAGGGGTTTAGCCTTTTTCCTTCTGATAAGTTAGGGGTTTTTTTTGTCACTTAAAGAACTTTAAGTAAGAAAACACCAGTACTGGGAAAATAGGCAACAGTTTTCTACTTGTTCCTCTGAATGTTTAGACCTTACACAAATTGGCCAGGGTTATTTGGCAGGAGAGTAATAGTGGGGAGATAGTTTTTTGTTCTGTCTTTCACTCAAAACACTTGGTGTGTGTTTTAAGTTCAAAATGCATAGAGTTAAATACAGCCCATGAAAGTATGTCTTTAAAAGTATGAACAGCTGGAGCATTCACCTGCAGCTTGTATAGTCTGTGAACTCTGTTTCTTTGTCTTTATGAGGCAGACCACCAGAATGACCTAATTCTAAAGCGTTTTTCATTGATTAGACCTGCTTCTCTTAGTGGTTTAGTGATACTAATCTTTAGTTTCCACAAGATAATTTAGAATTTTAATACAGTAACAGAAGAGTAAAAGTGCCTGTAGAAAGCTGCAAGAGCAGCCCTTGCTGTGAACTGTTCATACCATCACTGGCGTAGACTGGATTCAAAATCAAAATGCTGGTTTATATGGGAGTTGTACTTGGTGATCTGTATGTATATTTGATGCTGATACACCTATGGGCAGGGTTGTAGGGAATGTTTTGGTTTTTTTTCCTGTTTGCTGGCTTGTGTGTAGTAATTCAGAATGTCTAATAAGTAATTTTATACTCTGCTTCTTTTGTTGACTTTGTTTAATCTTTTTTAATTTCTGATGCCAGTGGGCAATGTTTCAGGTTCCGTGACCAATATGCTGCTTGTAAGCTGTGGGTTTGTCCCCACTGAAATAGCATTACCATCGGGGAAAAAGTATGTTAAATGATTCGTCTTCTCACTTGTGTTGCATATACTTACTATGGAAATTCATAGACAAGAACAGACTGGAAGTTATTTCAGAGATCACTGGTTTTTCTGTGTATGTATTAAATAAAATATAGAAATAAAATACACCACCTCTTTATTGTTCCTTAGCAATTGGTTGTCTAACCTCTTCTTAAAGCCTTTTGGTTTAGTTTATTCTGATTATTTTATTTTTCACTAAAAGATTTTTCTGGTGTGTTACCTGAATGCTTATTGCTGCAATTTAAAACCATTACTGCTGTTCCCTCTGCCTTCTATGGATAAAGAAAACAATTTATTACCTTGTTCATTGCAACCGTATTTGAAAATTGGTAATGCTGTCCCACTTGAGTCTTTTTTTCTAGATGAAAGAGTGACTGAAGAATGCCAATTCACTTGGTTATTACAGATGACAACTTCTAGCTTTGATCATTCTTGCTTCCTTTTTGGACCCTTTCCATGGGGAATACATCTTTCCTTTGAAGCATGTTCCCAAAAACTGGATATACCACTACTCAGCTGAGGCCTTCCTAGTGCTGAGTGTGTGTTTCAGGCTGTACTCGCGTTTCAGAGTTGTATGATGTTTTACAGTTGCACAACAGTCTTAACTTCCATGAAGCTTATGGTCAAAAGGGATGTGGGAGCTTCAGTTTGAGAACTGCTATGAGATCAGTTGTTTTCAGTCAGGGTTTGTGGAATTGTCTGTGCTTGGGCTGGTCTAAGTTGAATGCTGCTCTTCTCGGGCTAGTTTTTGGACTGGTCAAGGCCATCCTGGCCTGCAGAGTGGACTCTGCCATCGAGTTGTGTCCTCCATTTGCTCCGGCTGTTTTTCTACTTATTTGACCTGAGGAACTGGTTTTATACCTATGTAGTCCATTAAATGCTAAATATTCAAGCTATATTTACTTAGTTTATTAGTTAAATTTAAAGTATAATTGCAAATTTCATTAAAACCTTCTGTAAAGTCAAAACTTTGTTAATAACATTAGAATTTATGGTTTTAATGTAGGTTTAGGATTATTGCAGTTTAGTGAGTTGCCTTTCAGCTGAGCTGCTGTACCTGAATCTGTGTTCATTCTTAGCAGTCACGTCTGAAAACTATAATTAGTTTGCTTAAACCCTCCTTGTGCTGAGGCTTAAGCTGTGTATTTTATCTTATGCTTGTTGGGGACTAAAAGTGTGCATTCTGCCAGTTAAAGCTTAGCTTACATAAGGCAACTCATTAATCTTTGGTAAATGGGAGGTGTACCTGGGCCTGTGAATTACCCTGGGCTTGTGCAGGGTAATCAAAAGCAGGATTTCATCCAACAGTAAAATTTACTCATGTTCTAATGCCACCGAAATCAAAGTAATTGCATTAAGAGCCTACTTAACTTCGTATGCTTACTCTTTGCATTATGAGCTGCAGTAGCCCTGCGGTAATAATGTCAAAGCTTTTAGGTGTGTTTGAATGTGAAAGTTGGTGTTTGACTTTTTATCTTGGTTCTCAGAATATTCTGCTGCCCCGCAGGCTGCTGTTGTGGCTGAAAATCACTTTTTGGTTCTCCTGCATCAGGTCATGGAGGAAGGAACGAACTGCTGTATCATTTTTACGGCGATGAATTACCACAGCTCATATAATGCTCAGTAACTTCCTGCGTTTACTCCGGACGTGCGTGTGGCTTGCTTTTTTAAACTTTTTTTGTATCTTTCCAATCTGGATGTCCCAAAGCAGCCCAGGTATTCTCGGCGGTGCAGCTCTCCGGGGCGGCTGGCTGGTGTCAGTGCGGCCGCAGCTCTGATCCGCCCCAGGAGAGGGCAGCACTGCACTTGCGCAAAACTGCTGTCTCTTGGCTCCGTGGGGTATTTCTCTTGGATCTCTGTTGTACCAAGTATCGAATTCCTATAAAAATCAATTTAAAAAGCAGAAGTACACCAACGAATCCCTTTGCAACACTACTTAAAGTGTATTTATTTGTATTTATAGCTCTAAGGTCCAGGGGCACTGGTGTTACATATTTTAACCAGGCTTCTCTCTAAGTAAGAAGGTGAAGCTTCCTTCTCCTGGTGTATCAGCTTTGTCTCCCCTGCAGGTCAGAGGTCATGAAAAAACTGAAAAGTTGGCAAAGGAAACTGAACTTTCAGAGTTCATATCATTACATTAGCTAAGAGGTTTTTTAAAAGCCAGTACTTCTGGCTGTTAATATGACAAGGACTACTTGTATGCTAGTAAGTGACTCAGAGATTTTTGTGGTAGGTTCTGTATATATCACATCTTAGTATTTTTTATATATATATATATATATGTATTTAAGTTAATCAGCTGATATAAATTCAAACTGTGCTCTGAGACTACATCTACAGTCTTTCAAGTATCCTTAGCAGTGAGAAATATTTTGGTCAAACCTTGCCTTCTCTTCAGTACTGTTGTCCTTAATGGAAGTGTTCAGATATAATTTACTGAATATTCTGCTGATTAATGGGTTTTTTTTTACTGTGGGATCAAAAGAAATAAAAATTCTCAACAACCTGTATGTAAAATGTACCAGAATTAAGTCCCATTTTAAAATTATTTTGGTGCTTAGAAATATTTCACTAAAAGACAGTAACAAAGATGTTTAGGTTATACTTTTGTTAGTGCTGTTGGAGGGACTTTATGGCTTCTGCTTATAGTCAGAAGACTGACAGCAGAATATTCTGGCATAAGTAGGTGCCAGCAATTTCTGTGGCTTGTATATTGGTAGAAATGGAGCTGTGGTGTTATGGGTCTCATAGGCTGGCACATTCCAGGAGATAGTCTCTGGTAAAAATCCATCTCTGAGACCTTCTGCTTGTCATTGTCTACTCTCTCCCAGGGGAGGCACAGATGCCTGAGCTGTGTTTGCTACCTCAGTGACTGCATGCCACTTCTGTGACTGCAGTAGCCCAGTGCAGAGCGTGTTGCTGCTGCTGCCACTTGGAACTGACTGCAGGAAACAAAACAAACAAACAAAATCCCCAAACCACAACTGCAACAAAACAAAAAGCCCAAACCCGAATCCTCTTGGATGTTAAGGGAACGGTTTCAGGGAGCCTCCTGATCCATGTAGCACCAACATAGTGAGGTCAGAATGGCAGGTCTGGTGGCTGCTGTTGTCATTTTGTTAGAGAAAAGCAAGTGTTTATCACATGTGAGTGTTTCCGGCTCTAGTTTCTATGGGTATTACAACCCAAGAATCCAAGGTATATTATGACTAGGCTGCTATACTTGTGCATGGAATCTGTTATTGTAGGACAGGCGTGGTCTTAGATGTACAGTAAAGGTGTGCTCATACTTGCTAATATCAACAGATTGGCTCTATTGTGTGTAGTCCAAGTCAAATTACTGAAGTGATATATGTGCTAAGTTACTTTCTAGAGTGAAAAAACAGACTAAGATTAAGAATTCGGAAGATAAGGTTCTCTACTGTGACAGTAACTCACTTCAATTGTGCATATGTGGATTTATATTTGAAATCTCTCTCCCTAGAAAGACAAGCTGAAATCCAGACTGGTGCTAAATTTTACGCAGGTTACTGTGTATATCTTAATGTAGCTCCTGTTGTCTCTGATTCTGGAGGGATGTTTAAAGTCCTTTAGTTTTTTGCTGTAAAAAGAAGGGTTTACTTTGCCATTTTGGTTCAGACTTGCTACTACTGTGATGTAGCTCAGGCTTCTGTGCACCAGCCAGTTCCTGCAAGTTGCTGTTCCAGAAATGGCTGCACTTCAATACTATATTTATCTTTCAAAATAGCATGCTGTCTTTCAGATGTCAAAGTGCTTGATATCTGTGAAGTCCTCTTGAACATTTTTGATGTTTTAGCTCAATATCCTGAATATTATTTAGGTGCAGTAAGAACAGCTACCTAACGCTTTAAAATGTCTTTTGTTTTTTGACTTCTGTCACTATTACTTGTGGGCCCAATCTAAGAATTATTAAATAATGTAACAATATTCACCTCTCCTGCTGGTGGTATAGGTATATGTAAGTTGTGGGTGCGTTTATACACATAGATGAACATATCTCAGTGTATAAAACCAGGACTTAATTACCACATATTTCTGTGTATGGGTGGAGGGAATGCTAAGTTGAAGCATAGTTTGCAAATTATTTTGACCACGGAGGTGTCTGTTCTCTCCTGTGCTGCTGTAGGTCTGACATATGTCAGTTCAAAACAAAAACTGGCCCCTTTGTTAATAATTTTAGTGCTTTTGTGGCATCTTCTTTTGTTAGAAGATGGTGTCTGCAGATGGCAAAATGACCTGTCAGGTAGGTAGGGATGGTAACGAGCTTTTATATGCCAGAACACAGAACTGGAACTGGGCCTTATACTCTCTGCAGAGCCATTGTAGAGTAGAATATCTTGCTGGTGTGTTCTGAAGAAACCTGTGCTGAATAATGCTGCCCTGCTTTTTCCTAGGAGGAAAACTTAGGATCTGCATTGGAAGGTTAAGTTCACATAATATGTATGTATATATATATATGTATGTGTATATATATAAGTATACATAATGCTGTCTTTAGGGTAGTGGCAGTTGGCAGCTTTTTCATTTTACCTCCAGACTCATTTGTTCAGCTTATGGGTCTCTAATACATTAAGTGCTTGCAGCTACAAGATTGATTTCTAGCCTTATATTTAAAAGTTGCCAGTGAAAAGAACTGGTCAGCATCTCCAAGGTAGTGTTTTCTTTTGGGGTCAAAATCTTGTGTGCTGCTTCATATTCTCCCTTGTCTGCTTTGGATGTAAGGTTGTACTTTTATACAGAGAGAGGTGAACTGTTTTGCTTTTACACATCAATAGCAGATGTCAGGGCTCTGACAGTTGATTTCCCACTGGAAGAAAAAATTGTGACACAGACCATAGGAATCATCTTTTTAGTAGACTTTTATATTAAATAATACAAGGCTTTGAACAGATGGAGAGACCAATGATAATGCAGCAAAAAACCCTTCTCCAGAAATGTCAATCTAGAAATCAGTGTTTTGCTTTCAGAAAACAACACTTTATCTTTGAAGTTTACAGCAACTTAACTAAAGACACAGTGTCACGGGGCTACTAAGACCTCATTTTTCAACGTCTATATCCTGCTCACATCCAAAGCAAAGTAATTTGTGAGACTTGTGTGCAAGAAGCATTATAATCATGTGAATGTGGTTCTTGGAACCAAACAGTAAATGTACACAGTGCTGTCTTGGAGCATGAGCTTCCTCAGTTATCTTTGCATGGGCTGTGTGCTGTAGATGTACCCTTTGTAAAAGTACTGTTTGAATGATGCAAGAGTGACTCGCTTAGTCTCCCTCGCCCCTCCCTGGCTCTGTCGTCTTTGAAGATGTGTGATGGAATTTCTTGTTTCAAGTCGTCTTTTTTTTTTTTTTTTTTTTTTTTTTTTTTTTTTTTTTTTTTAAGAAAGGGGAATGAAAGTTTTATGAGATAAGAATTCTTCCTTCTGAATCTTCTCTCAGGGAGAACACAGCAGGAGGAGGAAGCTCAGCCCAGTGTATGCAGACTAGCGTGGGAGGCTTCCTGTTATTGAGGTGTAAAGTATCAAGAGTAAAGTTTCTTTTGAGGTCTTTCAGGAGCACATCCTGAAGGAAGAAGGGTGGGAGGAGGGAAGGTTACCATGGGAAAGCAATCTCCATATATCAGCATCTTCTGTAGAGGTTATGTGTGGGTTCTTTAATTTCTTTGGTGGCAGGGGGAAAGGTTTGAAGGGAAGTTAAAGATACCAATCTACATAGTCTCATAATAATACTGTATATTATCTACTTATGTTTTGGTTACTATTTATATGCTGTTTCATATTCTGGATACTTCCAGATGTATCATTGTGGCCTCAGTCTTAAATTTTATTCTTAAACTACTGTTCCTTTGGTAATTCTAATTGCATGTGTATACTGATATTTATGATTGACCTTGGCATTGCCTTCAATCTGCTGTAATGACTGTTTCACATCTGATGGTCAGCTCCATAGATACTCTACTTCTTGGAGTCCTACTAGGACCTGGTTTTCAGGCTGCTACTCTTTTGGGCACTGAATAGAAGCTTGGAACAGTGAACTGTGGCCAGTCATAATTACCAGTATAGACATCAGCCTGCAAATTTCAGTACACGTGCCTAGTGCGGAAGTCTGCTCATGGCAGTAGCGCTGCAGCATCTGTCCTATATCTACAAACTGATAAAATTAACTTTTTGCACAGTTTATGATCTGTTATTTCTGTGTCCCTATGGGGGGAAAAAAAAAAAAGGCATTTTAGACCAAGACATAACACTTATGTGAAAACAATGAACTGTTTCTGGAAAGAAATACTAGATAAATCACTAAATTAAAACTGCAGATAAGGTAGTCTTATTCTTAGCAGTATTTTGTAAGGAGGACTTCAGAAGTCTAAAGACAACTGAAAATGCTTGTGTGCTTTGTGGAGCTGAAGCAGTAATTGTTTCACATACAAGATATAATATATCAGTTTGCAGATCAAAAAACCCCCACCAAACCTCAACCAACAAAACTTTAGCTCTCAGCTTAATTGGATGGAGATCGAAAGAGGAGGTAGGATATAGAAGATGGTTTATGGGCTTCCTCGAGCTATCATTTCCCTGAGCAAAGCACTTTCTAATTGGGAGCTGGAAAGCTCTGCACGTCCCAGGGAAAGAAGAATAGCTAAAGTAACTGGCTATAGGATAATATGAATTCTGTAGTATAACCTTGTGGGAAATCAGGAAGGATGACAGAACTCCGTATGAAATGGTTAAGAGCTTCCAGAGGCTTTAAGAGGCTACCAGACCATGGGCTTTAAGCTGTTTTAATTACCCAGCCAGATGTAATTGGGTGTGGTGTGTAATTTTTGGTTTGTGTTTTTTTTTTTCTTTTCCCTATGCAGGTAACAATTGAGTGTAAGTTGACGAATGGCATTTACTTGTTTTCTTTATAAAACATGCCTGCTTTCCTAAAGCTAACAGACAGTGCAATTATGTCAGCTGGTAGAGCATCTTCACCTTGACTACTGAACGTATTTTATCGCCTCTGTTCAGAATGCCAAGTGTGAAAGAAAAGGAAAATACAGATGATCACCAAGTGTGTGTAAGGTCAAGGTCTAGGAGAACTTCTATGAGAGACGTAACATAAAGGGTGAGCATTGTATGGTGATAAGTCAGTGAAGTAAAATTGCTCCCACAGGTTCTGGATAAAATTACAATAGCAGATGAATGTCTTTATACAGTGTAGCTCTGCATGTATACTGTGTCCAACAGCGAAGTACTTCTGACTTGAGGAGGTTGTCTCTAAATGTTTCTTCTAGGAGGAATACAAGTATTTAAGAACCTTTCTCACAGGCAGTTGCATCCATTCATGCAGTCATTGGTCTCAGCCATGTGAAGTGAGAGAGGATCCTTTTTTGGTAGAAAAATTTAAGAACTGTTTTGACAAGTTTCTTAAAAAAAAAAAAAAGTTAAATGGAGATTAAAGAAATAGTGAAAAATATTTTGAGGGTCATCTATATTTTGTTTTGGAATTTTTTGATCCATATAGAATTCAATCTAAAGAGTATGCTATGGGGCAGCCTCACCAAGGTATTGAAGAATCTGTTCATTGATGTGAAATGCTTACTGTGCAGGTGTATACCATGGCAAGAGGCTAAAAAAGCTTATGTTAGGTGAATAACTGGAAGCAAGACTTTAGAGATAAAATAAGCATTGCAATCAGGTGTTGACCTGTTACTCTTTTTTAATTGAGGACAGTGTATATACTGTATGTACTTGGAAATCCATAGTTATAGACTGAGTAATGCAAACAGTGACTGTACTGAAGGATAATGCCAATGTCATTTAAAAAAATCAGAGGGCCTTAGAAACTTTACTAAATAACCAAGCCCACAGCTGCCTAGACAGGAAAATAAGATAAAAACAAGCAAACACATACATCCCCAAACCCTCACAGCCCCCCAAACCTCTGTCTGTGGAGTTTTCAATTTGAAATTGATTAAATCAGTAGGTGGTGGGTTTTGCAGCACAGCACCTTCTGACAGGAATTCCATAACTTAATTGTTAACTATGTGAAGAAATACCTCCTGTGTTAATTTTGAACCTACCTTTTAGAAATTTTGACACACAAAAATCCTTGTTTTGCAAATCCTATGCCCCTTCTGACAGTCATGACATTATAGACTTCTAATATAATCCACCTCAGCCACCTCTTCCAGCTGGAGAAGTCAACACTTTTTAAACTTCTGTTTGTACAATTTGACTGTACAGAAATTATTTTTATACCTTTGACCATCCTTGTCATCCTTCATTGTGTCTTTTTTAGATCTAACAAACTGTACAAAGTATTGAGGAATTAGGCACACTATAGATTCTTATGTTGTGGTACAGTGCACAGTGTGCTGTCTTTGACTTGTGGCTCAGTAGTGAGCTGTATTCAAATAATTCCTGCTTATACCCCAATACCTTGTTCTTGACTGATAAGTAGTTCAGAGGCTGGAGTTGTACATCCAAAGTTAGGATTTTTTAATGTATGTGACTGTCACACATTTTACCTGCTGCTTAATATCTTTTGAGTCAGTTTCTCCCCTGCCCCTTCCCCTCATCTTCTGAAAACCTCCAAAACAAAAAATAGGAAAGATGACTGCTAATGAATTCAATTATGTGGGAAGAATAAAGTTCAGTTGCCAAGCTTCCCTGCAAGTCAGCTGGAACTTCTCACTGAGACCCTCTGCCTCTTTGCGGTGCCCTTTCAGCAGGTGGACTGAGGGGAGCTTGCTTCCAGGGAGAGCTTGAAAAAAAATCCATTACTTTTAGATTCCCAATTCTAGTGCAGATGAAATAATTATGAATGCACTAGAAATGTAATGTGACTGATATTAAATGATTACAGACTTTCTGAATTAGTTCAAAATGGTTTGATGGAAAGAAAGTTTCACTGGAAAGAGGTTACTAAGTGGCTCTGATTTGTTTAACTGTTGCTGGTAATAGCAAGCAGTGCTACAGGAACTGGAAAAGATGTTATTAGAAGTTTTGTATGCAGCACATCCACAAAGAATGTGGCTTTCTCTAAAGAGGATAAGAGCTTGGTACTTGCAGTTAAAAATAATTTATTCAGGTTTAGCTAATGCTGCAGAATCTGGGTGCCTGTTATGCTGCTGGCCTGTAGTGAGCTGTAGTATGCAAGGTGGGGTGTAGAAGAAATGTGTGGCTTTCTGACTGCTTGTTGAATGTGTGCCATGAATACATTCTATTAGTTGTGTTATAGTAGATATAATCTAAGGATATAAGCAATGCCATAAAGATATTGTTCTATCTAAACTGTACTAGTCTTAACATGTTAGATGTATCCTACCCATTAGGAGGAGTGAACTCATATGTGTTCCAATTTAAAATCACCTCTGTAGTATTTCTTAAAACATTATTAGCAGGCTATGCTGGCTTGTGAAACCAACTTTTTTCCTCTTCCATTTTCTAAGGTTGGAGATATGCCCAGCATTTATGTCATTTGCATGACAGCTTTTGGATGATGGCACCAGTGGAAGGGTAGCTAAGTCAGCATCAGCCTCTGGCTCCATAACTAGCACTGCTGTACCTGCATGGAACAGTGCTGGAAAAAATACATCCTGTCTGATGGCCCAGCAGCTCCTTTCTCGTGCTGTGTTTTGTGCAGCTTTGTTCACCTGTAAAGCTTACAGGAAGCATGACTCTTGGCTAGTGTAGTTTGTTGTGGTAACTTACTCAGCTAGCCAACCAAACAAGCAGTAGACAGCTCCAGATCTGCGGTGCGTCATGGTGTAGCTAGTGAGTAGGCAAGACTGGCCATGGAGTTGGAAGACACACCCTGATAGATCTGATGCAAAGCCTATTTAATTCTCTAGAATTATTTTTATGGAATGTGGATTAGGTGCTAAATCCTGGAATGGCATTTAAAGGTTTCTTATCTAAGAACATTCAAATCTCCTGAGACGCAAAGTGCACCTCTTCAGTTCATTTTGCTGAGCCAAAACAAACCCATTGACTTAAAGTATCAACAAAAGGTGCATGTTACAATTTTTGGTAACTTGTAAGTATTCTGGGTCAGACTTGTGATGTGACTACCTAAATTAATCTGAGGGATGAATCAGGCACTGTCTTGTTATTTTGGGGTGTAGTAACTTGACTATGTCCTTTAATATTCCTGATGTTAATGGACAAATTACAAGACTTCATTTATTTGGCTTTTCCACTGCATTTTGTTTCAACCTGCCATACCACCTGCTTTCCTGTAGGAGAATCTTTGCATGCACATTCCTTTTGATGGGTAGTGGTCTGGATTTGTCAGGCTGGGTGATAGTAGGATGCCATTCTGCCCTGCCACCCATCTGTGGCTGGCTGTGGTGTGAAGGGGTTGTGGAAAAACAGGAGTTTGCTCTGTATTGGTATGACAGCAGAAGTGTCCTGCCCAGCTTCCAAAATGCTTGAGAGTACTGCCGAGTGTGTTAGTGCCAAGGCTGGTGACACTGTTTCACCACAGTATCCTTTTCACAGGGCCATCCTTCAAGCTATGTCCACTTCAGTAGAAGTTGGGCTAAGGGGAAGGACTCAAGATTTTTAGACTGCTAAAGAATTATTCCC
>NW_020799101.1:39112931-39122539 GCF_003259725.1 Athene cunicularia | reverse complement strand
CTTTTTTTTTTTTTTTCTTTGGCTCCAAGCCTGAGGCGGCGCTTCCCGGCGCGCTGCCGCTGCCAGCCGCCAGGGGGCGCCAGGGCCCCGCCCCTCGCCACGCCCCCGGCCACGCCCCCCGCGGCAGGTGAGCCGGAGCGGCCAGTGCCCGGTGAGAGAGCGGAGGGGGGGACATACCCTGGAGAGGATTCCCCGGACCTTAAACGGTTCACGTAGTCACTGCACGTAATCCACGTCGGGTTTTAATTCCGACATGCCTCCTTGTGATGTATATTTGAGGAGCTGGCCAATTGTTGTGTAGTAGGACAGAAGAATTACATGCTGCTGCTAGCAGACTTCTTTCAGAGTATCTTCTTTTGTTAAGACCATGCTTTCATAAAGAAATTCCATATAAAGGATGAATTCTGCGTTTATGGATATAAAGAAATGCTAATTCTTTTCAGGTCAGGAACTCCAAATCCCAACTTTAGACAACATCAATTTCTTTGCTGGGTTGGCTTTTTGAGAACAGTAGATGAAACTTGCACAGAAGACTTCAATGGCAGCATGCATATGTTTTAAAACTTCTGTATAAACATAGATGATGTCCTGCTTTAGTTTACACCACTATAAATGCAGAATAAATCCTACTGGCAGTACAAACTGAATTTGATTGTGACAATGTTGGACAACCCTTCTTTCTGCTGAAGCCAGCTTTGGCAGAACCAAGCCTTTAGGTTAGAATTGCGTATTACAAATGGGAGCAGAATCTGACTGGCAGGGATTTTTCTGTTTGTTTTTAGCATCTGTAGCCCAAACATTCAACCTTAAGGCGACTAAAATTAGGCCCCCGAATCTGATAACTCTGAGTTACCTAATAGGAAACACTAGACTCAGGGACCCATGTGGAGTTTAGGCTGTGTGAATCTAGGCTTACACAGCTATATTGCAGCATTCAATAATATTCCAGTGTGCTTTTTCAAGGTGTCCTATAGTTACGGGCTCTTAGCCCTTAGTGACTCTGTGTTAGCTATATAATCCTACTCTGATTCTAGATCCTTTCTTTACAAATTCCAAATCTCAGCAGCCCATTGCTGCCTAAATTATTTTCCAGTCCCGTCTGATACCTGTGTTGCTTCCCTTTGCAGTCTTGTTTCCACAATAGTATAGCTCACATTTAGCACATGAATGGTATTGATGATTATGCATAGAAAAATGTTTTAGTGCCTTGCAGAAATAGGGTTTAATTTTCTTGGTATGATTTTTGAAAACAGTATAGGGCTTCCCTAAGCCTTTAAGCAGATGTATTAGGATATTTGTGTAAGAATATGGCTTGAAAACAAAGCTTTGCTGGTGGGTTAGAGTATATATTCATGGGGGGGAAAAAAATCAAATTTGCAATAACTGTAAAATGGATGCCTATTGTCCCAGCAATCTTGATGCTATGCTAACAAGTAGGCCAGACTTGGATATTCCCAGCACTCCAGTCTGGAATAGTGCCCAGCTTTGGAATATAACATGCTTACGTTTGTATCTGGAATACAAGTGAGATTCTCGTGTTCAATAATCAGAAGGAGGGAGTGTGAGTGAGGGAAACAGCTGCATGTCTCTGGCACTAGACTTTGCATACTGACCCTTGTTGTGTAACCTCCGTGCTCCAGAATTTTGAATCCATTTCAAGAGGTGGGCATTTATTTAGCTGGGAAAAGTGTTAGCTAGTGAATTATTCCAAGTATATAAATAGAGTAAGGGAATCCATCGCTTGTCTGATGGGAGAGTGATCTTAAGCAACAAGCACCTCTCACCCACAGCAAATGCAAGTACATTTCAGACCATTCTGTGCTATCACTGCCCTTCCCCTGAGATGATTTTTCCAATGCCTATGTCTAGAAGAATGATGAAAGCGGGTGGTCATGATTGCTGGGAGAAATTTTTACTGTGTGGGGAGAGAAAAGGTTTTAATAAAAATAACTTGGAGAAGTGGCCAATGGCTAGGAAAGAGTAAGAAGCTGTTGCAGGGCCAGAGGAGAGTGGAAAAGAATACAGGTCAGTTATGCTTGCTGATACCCTTCCTGAAGAGTTGTAAACTGGATAAGGATCAATCGTAAGGCTTTATTTTGTGGGCATTGGCTGCATAGGGTTCCTGAAAGCTGGACTCCTGCTGCTTGCATTTTGTAGCAAGATGCTGATGCTTGCAGGAGCCAGGCAGGGAGAATCTCCCCTAAGAAAATAATTCGGTAAGCTATTTTACTTTGTGCGAGCTGGAGCATTGCAGCAGGAGCAGCAATATTGTTCTTTGTAGGTGTTTTTATTCCATCAAAATTGTTCTAATGCCTTTAAATCATATTTCATGAGGGCTTTAGCCATAGACACCAGATGGGAGGGAGCATCCTGCTATGTGTGAGATGGGCAAACCTTTTGGGTTTTGCAGGTGAGTGCAGAATTCAAGGTATACAAGACACTGTCCTTAGGTGACTGATCTTACACCTAGTCTTACAAAGTTTTAAAACTGTAGTTCTTGATCACTACTGAGCGTGACAGGTGCCAAAACATTCTAAATGCTACAAGGTTTCCTCAGGCATGCTTGGTGGGAATTTTTCTGAAGTTGAAGATGCCTGTGCCGCCTTTTTTTTTTTTCCCCTAAATGTCTGGCCTACTCCTAGCTGGTTGTTGACCTTTAAAACAAACAAACAAAAACATCACAAGCAGGCACTGGTAGGAATAGTGAGTTAGGGAACTTGGATTTTCTGCATGTGGCACAGTTGGCATGATGGAGAGTGTAAGCTTTATGTGGTGATGTTGTATTTAGACTTGTATTTTGCTCTCAGCTCTTGGGTAGCAATCCTTTCTGTCCTGCCAGCCTGAGGTCTGAAGATGGGTTAAATATGTAGTATATATGAGTGCTACTTGTAGCAATGTGGGGGAGAGAGTGTGGGGTTCGTGGGCATACTGGTAAGGAAGCTTGAGCCTCTATAGCCTGCTTGAGTTCATTGCTAACAGCTCTTAACTGTGGGTTTTGGAATGATGCCTGTATAAACCTACTCTTGTGGATATTGGGGTAAATAGTAGCAGTAGTACTGCTAAAGTCAGTAGGCCCGTATTGGTAATAGACGTGAAAGATTAGAATCTGGCCCTACGTATATGCCTGGTAAATCCTGCACTAGGCAGACTTTCTTGGAATATCACAAGGGCTCTCCAGGATAGTCCTAGAAATAGCCTAATAAGCAGCATCAGTGGTAGCAAAAATATAGGTCTTGCATCAAACAGTATCCCATCAGCCTTTTTCTTTGCTTGGAATTTCATAATAAAGTTTGACAAGCTGCTCTTTGCCGCTTTCTGTTGAGGCAGCACAGAGTAACAGTGTCAGCAAAGGCCTGTCAACTCAAGCGAAAACCTGAGTAGACGACTTGACACAAGGGTTTAGATGTGGGAGAAGAATGGCTGGGCCAAGAGTTGTATGGCAGAGCTTCCTGCTGGAGAGGTGACTTCTGCATTAGAAGGAGGTGTCCTGGCAGCAAAGCTGCTCACCCTTGTTCAAAAAAACCCAAACAAAACTCCCCAACATGTAACACAGTGCCCTTGGCAACACTGCTTCTGTGTAAGGGATTTTACCAATGTGGCTATCTCTCTTAAAAGGTTACAGCAAAATTATTCTGAAGTGGAGAATTCTGCCCTGAGAACCTGTTTGGATTGGGAAAATTTGTATCAGATTAGCTCCACAGACACAAATTGTTGGTGTGATCTGGGGACATGTAAACCAGGGCTGGCTTCACTGACTGCAATAACAATCTAATAGATTCCCAGGATCGATTGTGTGTCACACTAGTACCATGTGTGTCCACTGAAATTTGCAATCATCAACTTTTTAAAGTTAGGCTTGACCTAAACTGGTATTTTAGGCAGGTCAGTCTGTACTTTTCTGTTGCTTCCCTCCTCTACTAAAGTAAAGTTGGGTGGGAAATGGAAAAACAATTTTGTGACACTTTAAAGCTCTTTCTACTTAGCAGGATTTAAAGCATAGCTAAACAAAAGGAGTCTTATTTCCCCCTTACTTGTATTTTCCTCTGGTGTTTGGTCAATCAATGCAATAAAATGAGCTAGTGCCCTCTTATCCCCTCACTAATTCCAAACTGCTGTTTATGTGGATGGTTTCCTTTCCACCTTGACCACCTCATCAGGTTTTGTTTTTCTTACTCTGAACTTTTGTGAAGTGGAAGGTATTTTAGGTTACAGATTGTTTTGAAAATAATGGAACAAAACTGAAGGAAAGAAAAGATTAAAAGCTGCAATACTGTAATTCTTTGGTATTTATATGGAAGAGGGGGTGCAACCATTAAAGGTGTTATTAAAATAATAAAAAAAATTGAAAATATATTTCCCAAATAATATTAAACTAAAAAAAAGTTAGCAGGTGAGACATTTTTTCTGGCTAAATCTAATTTTTCAGTGTAGTTAAAGGAGGAAAAAAAAAGACTGCTTTTGTTATAAACTGTATAACACCTGCATGTGCTACAAAAGTAGCCTACTTATGATAGTGTTTATTTCCTTGGCCTATAAAAGACCAAAATGTTTATAAACAAGGAATCTCGAATACTGAAAGAAAACAAGTTGTTACACTCAAACTGTGTCTGGACAGCTCACTTCTGCCTATATTAAAAAAAATTCTTCAGTGGAGTCAGTAGATAGTCACAGTGAAATATTCATTCCCTTCTTTGAGGTAGTCTCATCAGTAAGGAAGAAAAGATGAAGCTGTTTAAATCAACAGCAAAATTCAAACTTAACACTCTCTGGATGAATGTGGCAGTTCATATTTTTCTCAGTTGTTAATTTTCTCTGATAGAGTGCCATTCATTATGCTCAATCCAAATGTTAAACCTGTCTTAGAATCGTAATTACAGTGTGTGCTCTGTGCTTATTAGAGATAAGATTGATTAGTAAGGTATTGCATTCTGTTTTCTACTCATGGGCAAGAGGAAGTCATGTTGCAGCACTCCTAGGCCACATTTGAAATATGTGTTTAAAGGTGGTTAAAACTGTAGGTAGGCAGAATCCCCAGACTCCATCCACAGTGGTAATGAGGAACTTTTTCTGAGGGTCAGATTTGTCCATGTAATTATGCCCTAATATATACAATCTGTTCCCTTCAAGATTCAAGGCACTTCAGAAACTCCCTTTTAGCCCTGCACTAGGAATAGATGGGGACAGGAGACACAGCATTATCTCAGATGAATCAGGGTACCTTCTCTATATCCTACTGGTGGATGTAGGAATACTTTTCTCTACCTTTAATGCAGGGAAGAGTGAAAAGGGGTCCTAAAGGGTTCACTTTTTTCTCTTTTCTTTTTCTGTTTTCACCAGCTAGTTACTTGCTTAAGAAATAAGGGGTGGGGGGAGACCTGGATGTATGTAAATCTTGTTCTTTGTGTTGAGAACTCAGTTTTGTCCCATCTAAATTGTAACAATGATTCCCCTAATGGAAAGAACACCCATAGTTACCTTATGTGTGTTCTTCAGAGCATGTATTTATCTGCATTATTCTTTTTCATATTATTACCGCAGCACTGCAGTGGCTACCATAAAGATTTGTGTTCTCCTTTTGAGGCAGTTTGTTTGTAACATTATTTTCTGTTATGGGGAAAATTTAAGAACCATCCATGATAACGTAAAGAATTTTCCAGCAACCACACTAAATAGATTTTCAACAGTTTGTTAAACTGGGGACAGACTTGAACCACAATCTGGAACCTTAAACAACTTCTGTCTCCAAACTTTTGAAAGCTTCACATTGAGGCCTTGGTGTACTTCTTAATATTAGAGACTCCTCTTTAGTGTTAAAATACATTTACTTTAATGGAACATCCCATTAAAAAAATAAAGGGGTTTGAGTCCAGACCTCTGCATAAATGTAATTCAGGTGTAATGTGATAGTAAATGGAATAGTGAATACAAAACTAAAACTCTGGGAAGTCAGAATCAGGCCTGAAATCAAGATAGCCTAAAGGCATCAAAAATTGTTGCTATAGCTATGGAGGGGAAATTTTGCTTAAAAACTTTTTAAAAAAAATATTTGAGGTCACTTTTTAAGAATGCGATTCCCGAAGTTGCAAAGAATGAATTGTTGGCGCCAGTTTTTATGCTGTGTAGCTCCATGGTTATCTTTGTTATGCTGACTACGTAAAATTTTTGGTGATGTTTCTGTAGAGAGCTGGTGTTGAGTCTAATGTTGACACGCTGCTATCTTTCCCTCCTCTTTCAGCTAACCAACTATTGGTAAAGATCAAAGGAAGTGAGGAGGAGTACTGACAAGAAGCAGTGTATGAGAGATGCCTGCACAGCTTTAAATAAATAAAAAGGGGTTAAGACTTCAAATCTGTTGCAGGATGTCTGTGCATGTGGGGCCCTGTTTTGCTTTAACAAGCTATGTTATGGCATGCAGAGCATGCTGTCCCATTTAGACCTATATGAATCTGGTCCTTTGAATATTAATGTATTTGAAGAAAATAAAGTTTTATATCACTGGAAATATCTGGGAATATTAAAGCTGAAGAAAAATGTCGCTTCTGGTAGACTAACAACTGTTTGTCTTATGTTTCCCTCAATAGCAAAATTAGATTTGTGGCTTTCAATGTCAGTGTCTATTTTGTTTCACTTTCCAATTCACAATGTATAAGTAAGGGAATATGTAAGTAAGAATCTAACTTTTCCTCCCTCCAGAAAAGAACAACTGTACATTAAAACTTAACAAGATAAAAAGGAAAGCAGGAGACCATAAATACAGGGTAAAAACTCTTTCACAGTGGAAGATTGTCAGCTAAAATAAGGCTTTTCAGGGTGAGCAGGAATGTTTTTGACACCTCACAGAAAGTATCAATGCACTTGCATTATGCAAATAGTAAAAATGTTTGAAAAAGAGATGGATCAGGAGGGCAGCAGTGTGATCTACGAGACATGACACTTTCTGATACCATGAAAAGAAATGACACTGTTTTTCTTCTACTTGGGAAGAGACCAGCTGCAGTTCTGTATTGGGAGCTTGAGGTGAGGTGGTAGATTCTGCTTTCTAAAGCCCTGCTTGCTCTAACGCCACAGAGGCAGCATGCTTAGGCCTTGTTTTAATGCAATACTTTTTACCTCTGTAGTTTTATGTCAAAACTTGCCTTCCTTTCTTAAACATTGGCTGTCCAAACAGTTGGCAGCCTCTCATTAAAAATATGCCCACCTAGGGATTTTATGCGAAATACTTTTAAAGTATTTATATTTTCTTGCAGCATCCTTCTTATGTTTCAAGTGGGTCTGAGTAAGATCGTCAGTAGCTAAGTAGGAATGTAGGAATCCTGAAGTTAGTGTATGTGTAACTGAGTGTGTTTGAGATGTGTTGGTCTTGTAGGGTGCAAAACAACAGTAACACTCTTGATTTGTGACTTAGAAGAAAAATTAATCTAAAAATGTAGCTCATAAGTGATTGATGTTGGACTGATGTGTGTGTGAAAACGGAGGTAACTCTGGTGTGGCATAAAAGTTTTAACATAGGTTTGTGATGGTCCCCTTACTGGCAAATAGTGAATATATGAATAAGTTATGAGTTCATTACAAGTGAGATGCCACTCAGTGCTCTGTGCCTTTTTTCCAGCTAAAATGGTAACCTAACTGTTATGGAATTCTACAAGAAGCACATTATAGGAAAACTGTATGGACGCATGAGCAAAGGCTGATGTCTTTGTTGTCGCAGCTGAGGCTTCCCACTGCTCTGATATGGCAGCTCTGTCCTTGGGCGTCCTGGAGATTCCTCTGAGCGAGACGGTGCTGTTGACTGCTTCTCCTGGCCGGTAACGCGGGGGCCGACTGGGAAAAGGTCTATCAACAATACAGGGTCATCTGTGACTGTTCTAGCTGCTTGTTGCTGGTAGCTGATAAAGGCTCGATGCCTGAATAACAGGAGCAGCAAGGGAAGCACATGTGTGGCTTAATCCCATTTTTGCAATATGCTCCCTGCCAAGCTGTGCCAAGAGCTCTTTGCCTGCAGAGCAGGAATGGGCCTATATATCCCACCAAATAGGACCAGAGGGACTCACTAAACTCCTAAAAATTACCTCACAGTTGTGTGGTTTTTTTAATTCTCCAAAAATGTCACCAGTTTGCATTAGACCATCTCAGGGCTTTTTAGAGCTTGGCTGAATTTTGGTGCCTTCTCTCAGTAGCACAAATCTGCTTTGAGTTCTGCGGTGTGATATGGTCCTAGGCTATTTTTTCTTTCGTGTGAAGCAAAGTCATCGTTATCCCACAAGTGAATATTGCCTCTCCTAGGGTAAATGCTAAAATGTGGTTGATGTTTGCCATTAAGTGAATATTATGGCAACCAGCAAAGTCAAACCAGAAATCCCCATAACAGTGAGATGTGATATAGGTCACTGGTTCAGGGTCAGCAGTTCAGGTGCATGCCAAGCTGTTCAGTTCTTTGCAGTGTGTACATCGGCTGTGTGCTTATGAAAACTTGGCAGTTTGTGGTTAGCTTTTCCTGTGAACAGTGAGAGAGTACTAAACAGGAGGGTCTGAAGTCATGTTCAATGTCACCTGGGCTGCTACTATGTTAAATAATATAATGTAATATGATAATGGAAATATTCTTAAAGATTGCTTCCCAGAACCGTTTTGGGATAGATTTCAGCATCTTGGCCACTATCCAGCTGACAGAAAGCTTGTTTCTCCTAAGCAGTGCCTGTAACCGGATGGCTTAGCTTGCTTTGACGGAGGAGACAATTCCCTCCAGGGCTGCATGCTTGGCGTGGTACCTCAGTGGACCTAGTAGCTGGAGTAGGCAGTGTTTTGGGAAGGGGGACCCTAGACAGATGTTAGGAAGTTTCACTTTCTGCAGACTTCTGATGAGTCCTTAATGGATGGGAAACTGCTGCATTGCTCTCTTTTCCCCACTTCTTTGTGGGTGAGCATTTCCTCTACCTTTCTGTTCTGTCTCTTTTCCTTTTCTCCTCTGCCCCAGAATAAAAGTTTTATTTTCATACAGTTGAGAGAGAGAGATTTTGGTTGTCTGCCTTTTAAAGTTCTGTCCAGTAGCTCAGGCAGATTGCTGTTTCGGTTAACATTTGAATTCTCACAAACATCATCACTTCCATTCTTTTAAGTTGCGAATCAAGTTGGTTCTGTAGCCTCCTCTCTTACTGCTTTTACAGTGGTGCATTTTAACTGTGTTTAGTTGGGTTTCTTCTGCTTATATAAATGCAAAGAATGGAGAAGCAGGCTTGGTTTTGGTGGTGGCTGTGTTTTTTTAAAGGGATAGAGGGTGCTTGGAGGGAGGCAAGACCTTTGAGAGAAGTACTAGATGACAAAGCTTACGTTAATAGCAGGCAAGAAGAAAACTTCTTGGTTTGATCCTGCTCTTGTTGACAATTTGCACTGGTGTGATTTTGTGATCTTCAGTGGATTTACCTCTGAGAGTGCGATCAGGATGGGCACCTCTTAAATCAGTTAGGTCATGCTCCATAATTCATCTGCGAGCTCCTTTCGTTAGCTGCAGGTAAGCCCAGACTCCCTGGAGTTCGCTGCCTCCCCGAGCCGGACCCGCCTGCACCCGCCGCGCTCCCGGGCTCCGGCCGCCCGCTCGCCCTCTCCACGCC
>NW_020799101.1:38992849-39112881 GCF_003259725.1 Athene cunicularia | reverse complement strand
AGTCGCGGCGGACCGCCGGAGAGGGTGGATCCCCGCTTGCGCCGAAAGGAACCGGGGGCCCGATCCCGCTGCTGCGAAAGTCGGGGCGGGCAGGATTAGGCCGTTTATAATTAGCTCCCTTCTCCTCCCCTCGCCCCTGGGGGGTGTGAGAGGAGGAAACAAAAGACATCAAGTGCTGGGTTCGCTTTTCTCTGCGTGCCTTTTAAAGTACTAATGCTATGTGGAGGAAACAGAATTGGTGCTGGCTGCCTGACACCATCTGCATTTTTTATTAACAACTTGTTTAATAAAACATTTTATAATTTTCACTTATTCTTTAAAGTTGCTGATCGGGAAACAATACACATGTAAATAAATTATGCATGGGATAAATTAGGACAAAAGCAGCAGGACACATAATAGGGGAAGGGATGCAGTGCACAGTATTTTATCCTCATGTGTCCTTCCTGACAATGAAAGGGAGCTGAATGACATTTGCATTTCCTCTGTCTGCGTTTTGATTGTATCTCAAAACCCACAAACGCCCCCTACAGAAACTGGCCACACAAAGGTTTTGCTCTGAGATGGGGGACAATGTAGAGACTGAGAAATCCTAGCTCAGGTATCAAGCAGCTCCCTGTGTGTGCTTGTGCATTTAAGTGTATCCAATATTCAGTTTTATCTCTGGCACTTGGACACATATGTGGCCTTGTTCATGCTAGACTAGTCTCTCGGGATAATGTATTCCAGCGTACCTGAGCATCTGTGGGAATACATTACATCGAGCAGCTCAGTGTGTGGAGTCCCTTAATAAAGACTGGCACCTCCTTACACTCAGCTTGCCTCTTTCGCTGTCTAGGTCTCTCTTCTCACTTTCTGGTTCTTGTTTGGTGCTTTCAGCCCTTTGCTCCTCTCCCCTTCACTTCCTCTGGTGATCCAATCAGCCTAACATTAGTGCCTGTTATTTCTGCCATTCTTACCTTGTTGTTTGCCAACATGGTGCTACAGGCAAAGATATCAGAGATCTAAGTTTAACAGATCTGCAAAGGAAAGGTGGCAGGTGTCTGGGTAAACATATTCTTCTTCATCTTTAGAAAAGGCAATATTCAGATAGTGTTGATGGTTCAGCAGTGGATTTGAAGGGCTGGATTTGTTGGCTTGTTTTTTTTTTCTACTAGTCTGTGTACCTATTTCCATACTTTTTCTTTCCATCTTCTCCTTTAGATATCTTAATATGGAGATATTTGAGCGGTGCAGTAGAAGAAACAAGCACAGTCAAAAAGTATTCTGAATTACTTCAAATGTCAGTCAGAAATCTCAGTGGACTTTGTAAACATTAATTAATTAAACCTCTCAACACCCCTGTGAAGAAAGGATTATTGCCTTTGTTTTATGGATGGCTAAACTAGGACAAAGTGGTTCAGGAACTTTCGAATTTGAAGATCAAGTCTAGAATGCAGCCATTCAACTTCCAGTCTTAGCATCTAGTCCCATTTCCTTCACCTCTGCCTTATTAGCAATGTGCATATGGTGCCGTAATGCATTTAATGTAATTAAGACCTTGTAATTTACAAAGTCTTATCTAGAAGCAGAGCTGGGTTCCCCCCACCCCTTCTCTGTCTTTACTCCCACAGATGACTTTTATTTCAGGTTGTCAATTAAACGTACTCACTGGAACATATGTTAGGCTGTTTGCTTTCTCTGCATGTGAGATTCCCTCATGCCATATAGCTCTCTGCCTGGATGCTCACCAGAGGAGCCGTTGCCTTCCAGTAGTTTGGCCCTGAAATAGCAGTGCTGGTGCTCTCCCTTTCTTTTGCTCAAGACAGCCTCTGCGACAAAAGAGGCTAACTCGGACTCAATTGCTAGGCTAGGTTGCTTGCATGCTGAATGTTTTGTTGGATAACTTTGATGTGCTTGGGGATACTTATTCCCTGCCAGGTGTTTAGGGACCAGATCATCATGGACTTGTGTGCACAGTGCTAGAACTGACCTTATAAACCCTACCAGGCCTGCTCCGTCTCTGTGTTTCTGCTGCGAGCACACAGCAGCGGTCGGTTTTCCAATTGCTGTACCTTCTCGGATGAAATTGCCTTGACAGCCAGCTCTGACCCCTGGGCTGCCAAATGGCCATCCTCGTGATGATGAATTCTGTGGCATGAGACACTTGTGAAGAAATGGTCTGTGCTCGCATCCCTGTTTCATGTCAGCAACAGAGCAGTGTGGGTCTTGAGGTCTTGTATGGCAAGAGAATTTCATTAGTGATAACCCTGGCTTGAATTTGAGCTGGGGACTCTTAACTGGAAGGTCCCATATCCCGTTACACGTCCCTGAAACAGCCCTATGTCCTGATTAAGTGCTGCTGATGACTGAGGGTTTGTTGTTTGTTTTTTGGGGTTTTTCTTGATGCTGTTGCATAAGCATCTGGTTGCTGATTTCTAATATTAAAGTGAAAGTATAATGTGCAGTGCTGCTTTGAGCAGGTGGAAGCAATAAAATAGATGGACAGTTAGGTTGCCAGTTCAGTGTTTACAAGTGATGTGGAGGTGATTTTAATGTAGCTTTGCAGAAGGGAATTTTCTTCTGCTTGACAGAACAGGGTTGTTGGGCACATTAAATCGCATACCAAATTCTCTACAGCATTTCCAATGTGGCTCTGATGTCACTTAAAAACATAAATGAGCCCTAGTGTGACACATTTCAAACCAAAACTGTTGTCCACATGGAATCTGTATTTTCTCTATCTCAGCACCATCTTTCATAGAAAATGAGGGATAAATATTACTGTATTTATGCAGGGAAACATAAGCATAAATCCAAAGTCATTGGGGGGGCAGAGAAGACAAGAAGACCTGAGGATACACTGGTTTGAAAATGAGTGAGCCTGATACTGGTATCTTAACTAGCTACAGTGTTATTTCTGGTTCCATGAATCGCTTGTGCATGATTAGTTGTTGCAGTGCTTTTGTAATTTTGTTTTGTCGGTGTTCCAGCCGTTAGCAGTCTGTCTAGTTGTGTGAACGGATGGAGGTTGTATCACAAAATTGTTGCTGAAGAAAAAGTTTTTAAAACATGTGTGGTGTGTGAAAGCAATATTGAGCTATCTGGGTTGCTCTACAGAGGCCCAAAGGTATGATATTTTGAAGGGTGTAATAATTTCAAGGTAAGCACATGCCCAGTGAGCATAAAATGCCTGTTAGGTAGGATTCGCAGTGTCAAGTGGGAATAGTTTACCCAGACCATGCCTACGTCTGGTACACAAAGCAAAATGGGGCTGTGCCTTCAGTCTGAGTAATGGCGAAGGTAATGTGGCTCACCCTTTCTGTAGCCTAATGAAAATTGATTTCTTCCTTTGCCTTCCTAAAACTGGAAGTGTGGTATTTGCAGCTTGCTCTCAAGAGCAGACTTTGTCCATCTTGTATATCTGTCTTCTACAATTTATGACAGTTGGCTGTACCTCTGCTTTCCCAAAATGAGGCATTCCAGTGCCCCCCATTGGCTGCAAATAAACCATCTTTTAGGATTATCTTTTGCCGAGTCTGGTGTTTTCTCACTCTGGTTTGTCTTTTATGTCAGAGCTGAATTTCTTTGCTTGGTAGATCAATTTTACAATCTTGGTATTTATTCTGGGCTCATCACTGTGTTGTCTGTATGTGATGTTGCCTTGAGCAAGAACCATCCCTGTATTGTTTATCCCTGAGGACTTGTAGGAGTGGAATGAATCTGTTTCGGGAGTTGATGTTTTTCTCCCTTGGACAGACCGACCTCTGATCTGAGGAGTCCCTGTCTGGGGTGACATACTCCCACGTGCAGAGAAGAAGCATCAAGGCAACATTGCTTAAGGCCTGTTCTGAGGGCTTCGTTAGGACTGCACTGCTCTTCTGGCTTTGCCTGGCAGCTTTGCCCGGGATGCAGAGACTTAGGGCAGGTCCTGGTTTTAGCACTGATTTGTTTCTTGTAAGGAAAGTTATCTCATCAACACAATCTAAAAGAAAGTGTACTTTAAATATCTTGGGTGTTTTTTTAACAAAACTTTTCAGATGGAAGTGCTTCTTTCTTGTCTTTCAAAAATTCTCTACAATGTGGAACAAACCCAAACACACTGGACCAGTGCATGAGAAGCAGAAAGCAGTTTGCCTTTCTTCTTTCAGAAGAAAGAACAGGACTGCCCAGTGTATTTTTGCTGTCTAAACTGAGTGACACGTAACACAAATATGAAAAGTGGGTGCTTGAATACTGAATGTTTAAAATTCTTATTTATCTTTAATAGCCTAAATTATTACACATTTTAAATTGTTCTATATGGTTTATTTCCCAGCAGAGCATATTTTAACCACAGATTCCCAGCAGATGTCTCAGAGAAGAATAAAGCAGTGTCTTAACGGCTGCTGGCAAATATTCTTTTCACATCCCATCCCCTCCAGTATGGGAATAGCAGGAGTATGTCAGCATGTGTCTCGGTTTTCAGGTTACCTGCCTGAGCTGGGTGCGGTCAGAGAGTTGCAACTCCAGCCTGATGGAAGGTTTTGTTGGTACCCCAGCACTGTCTGAGGGGAGGCTGCACAGGGAGTCAGTGGAGCAGCGAGAGCAGGGCAGGGATGGGTACTGATGAGTGTGCACTAGGTGGCTGTGATCAGCAGCGTGTGCTTGCCAAATCCTGAGTCATTAATTTTGCATTCTGCTGAGCTGTAGCTGGGAGAGAGTCCCCTGCTCAGATGGTGGTGGGGACACTGACTACATCAATGCTATTCTTCTGGTGAGAAAGGCTGGGAGTGATATTTAATATTGCAGTCCTTTGGTGACAGAACTGATCCAGCCTAACTGAGGATCATCCTTCATACCACATCATGAGTTGTATCAGTCTTTTGACATCTGATGCTGTCCTTGCTTTCTGATAATTTTTATAAATGAATATAAAATACCAGCTGTAAAATGCATGAAATACATGTATGAAATCTGAGTTTGCAAAAGAAAGGAACCAACCCCACATAACTTACAGTTTCTCTCCCTTGTTTCTTCTCAGACTCCCCCTTGTGATAGAAGATACAAGGCCTTGGCATTAAGACGTTGTGCTAAATTCTCTACACACACATGGCCTGATGTCTCCTGCCTTTTAGGTCTCAAAAATTTGAATAGGTTGGACAGTGCAAAGAAAATCAGGTGCAGTGCAGTGAAATAAGGCCATGCCCTGAGTTGGTTAATTCCAGTCTGCCCTCCTGCATCAGCTGGCAGGGCTGATTTGATCTGATCAGATGCAGGCATGCTACTTCTGCCAAAACACAAAGTACAGTGCTTATGCTGCTTTTATGCTTTGAGTTGGCTTCATGCTAGCCACAGGAAGATAGACGATGCCTGTTGGAACAAAATTTCCTCTTGAAAAGGTTTTGGGTGCTTTTCATGTTTTGGAAGACTAAGTGAACACCAGTTCAGTGCTTTGTGTCTTGTGGCTCTGAAATTTTTGGTCTGGTTATAGGAACTCTGCCGTTTCTAGTGGACCCACAGCCTAATGTGATTAGTCACAGAGTTGGGGGAAACGTTGTAATGGCTGGAGTTATGGCCCAGATAGTTCACTATCCAGTGAACAGTGCTATAGGGAAACTTACAGTGAAGACACAAAGATAGTATTGTTTCTTCAAGGGAAAAGTAATGTCCATATTTCAATTTTCTTCAAGAACAGTTCTGAAAGTAATCCATAGATTGGTGACTGTTCAAGTATTTTGGTCTCAATATTGTTTCCTGAGAGACTGTTTGGTTAATGATGGGGGCATATATTCTGTGTTTATGATTACTTTAAAACCTATGCAATCTGAATAAATAATAATAGGTACAGTGGATCAGAAAGCTGTTTTACTACTAAACTCCTTTGGTCTTGACCATGAATAAAGACTGCATTGTATTTGAGGCTGCTATCCAACTGAGTGTTCAGATAAATCACCAGTGTCCAATATTGGAAATTATAACATAAACCCACTCATAGCTACAAACTCACCATGATTGCTTTTGTGCTTTTTTTTTTTTTTTTTTTAATTACTGAAGGGTGTTTTGATGACTGTAGGTTTTCGTGTTTTCTATGGATTCTTTATCCTTGAAGTTTTCAGTTTGTTAGCATATACCTGTTGATGTGAAATATAGAATAAATCAGGAGCACAATTTTAATTCAGAGATCAGTGCCTTCTGTAGTTGGGGTAGTGCAAGTTGAGAGGTAGGTGAGATGTGATGGGTGAGAGTTGGTGATGGGAAGACTCCACAGTGAGCTCTTTCCCCACAGGGGTGGGGAAACCCTCTCAACTGCAGCACTGAGATACTTCTACTGCTTCATCATCTCTGACTGACCCTTTAATTTTTAGGAGGTGCTTCTCCAAAAAAGATGTGTGCCTCTGTTAATTTTGGTGATGTTAGTCCTCAGTGATCAAATGGCACGTGGATGAAGACAATGTTAATACCTTCCCAGGTAGAGTGGGGCCCCAGAGACTTCTCACTTCTCTCTCTTCTCCTGGGCTGATACAAATGAATGAGAACTTGGTCAAGTTAGCTGGTGTTACGTTGATGGCAAACAGGCATTGCTGAGGTTGAAATCTAACCAAAAAATGTTGATGGGGGCCAATATGTGGAAAACTCTTCTCAATTTCCTGTCACCAGATTTGAATAGTTTTTGTCAATAGTATCAGCTAAATGTTTTATCTTCTCCTAGGTTTTCTCTCCCCCGCCTCCCAACCTCTTTCCCCCATTGACCTCTACAAGTGCAGTCCTAGCTGTTGATTTATCGGGGCAGGCTAGCTCAGCGCTGTGTGGAGATTGCTTTTAATTAACTCTCTTCGTTTTTTCCAACCTTCAGGGAGCAGCAACCCTTTAATGATTTTAATATTTTATCTGGATTTATATCCACCTTATGTGTTGTTTGTTGCTCTGCTTCCTCACATGTTCTTCCTGAGTCATTTCCCAGAATGAAATGTTTGTTTCAGGCCCCTCATACAGGATGAGGAGGAACGTTTTTAATGGCTTCTGGATTGGGAGGATGGACTCTCTACGATCTACCCTGGTGTTTTGGAGAGGGATGGGGAGTGTGAGGTGATGCATGGATGGGGAGTATGAGGTGATGCATTCTTGTGCTGTCTTTGAGCAAGACTCACTTCAGTGTTCTGCCTCCGTGCACAGCAAGAGACAGCTTTGTTTCGTGGTTGCAGCATGGCAGATCAGAGCCTACTGAATTAAATCTGACCCCTGACTTTTTGTATGGCATAGATAAGTCATGAGCTTATTTTAACAATCAGGTATGACTCTCATGCTAGTCAGGCCGAGTAGAGGGGGCACTAATGCTCTCAGGCACCTGTTGCTAAAATGTAGTTAACTTCCTGGGCATGAATACAGGTCTAAAGGAGAGTCCCTCTTTACCTGCAAAAGACTACCTTTCCCTCTTGTGAGTAGCTCTGTCAAGTGAGGTATCTTCAGACTCACAAAGCAGCTCTTCGAATTTTCTCGCACCTGGAATTTTCTTTTTATGTATCCTACAATGAAGATTTCAGGAGGTTCCAGCATGAGATAATTAGGAAAAATACGTTATTTGTAATGTAAAATATGTGGCATTTTCATGCCAGAGCAGGAAAATGCTTTAAAATCATGCTTAAAGTAAGCATCACAGTCCCTTCTGTGGGATTATTTTCTCCATTCTTCTGATGGGAGGAATGGCATGCACTGACTGACTTGGTGATGGTCTCACTAGTTACACCATCAACCACGGACAGAATTGGATGTTAAGAAACCACATTGCATTGCTTTTGGTGTTGAGTGCTAGATGGTACATGAGAGATGTGTTGAAAGTGAACAGGAATCCTTCCTTGGTAGCACTTCCATAGCACATCCATTAGGGACATGGAGGAAGAGTGGGAAAGTGAGTTAAGACTGTCTGACTGGTTCTGATGGAGGAAGTCCACTGATAAATATCTCTAAACCATCCTTAATGACAGTGGTTTATGCCTGGAGCTGATAAAGGCACCGTTGGGGTATAAAGATTATACCCTGGTAATGAACCAAGTGGCAGGTAGTTTTGCATTTCAAAATAGACAATACAATGTCATCAGTGTGAGAACAGTTTGACTCAATTTATTTTGGAAGGCTACTTGTAAGTATGCTTAAGTGTATTTAAAGTCCCTTGGTTAAAATGGCAACAGAAATGAAGAAGTCCCAGATCTAGTCCTCCCTTACTGAGGAAAGTGACTCTGAGTCAGTGGTTAAAAGGAACACAGTCGTGGGTGCTCCTTATCAAAATATTGGCGACACATCACTGCATAAGTTCATTTATGTCATCTGGTCTGTGGTTTGTGTTTGTGTCTCTCCTATCTTCCTCTGCAGCCCACTTTTCTTAAAAAAAAAAAAAAACAACCAAACACAACTGTTTGGGTGTATTTTTTTTCCATGTTGTTGCTGGGATTCCAAAGGAACTAACTTCTGGTATTCTCATCTGACCAGACTGCAAATGTATCTGGTTCAGGTATTCATTCTGCTGAGTAGATCTGAAAGTAAATTCCCTCCTCCTCTATTATTAACTTTCTAGTTTTGTTTCCACAACTAACTTATCCACAAAGTCCTGGGGTTAGGAGAGGCTGTCTCTCCCGACACGTCTTCCGAATTCCTCACTGCTAAACACACACCATGCAAAGTCAAAACCTGGCTGGCCCTCAAAGGCAGTCTATTTCCCAGGCTGCTGTTTCCAGCTACCTTCTGCCCCATGCACCCCTCGGAGGGGAAGAGGAGGAACAGATGAGGGGTGAGCACTCTGCCTTTGAGAAAGGCTCTGACCTGAAAATGGATTGCAATTCCAGCCGAATGGTTCCTTCCCCTGGTAACAGAATTGCACGCCTGGGCTCTGAGCTCTTTGCATTAATTCCATCTCTGCTAAACTTTCCCAGTCAATTAACCATGTCCATCTCCTGCTCTAGCAGCCACATGTGCCTTTTCTGCCGCAGCAGGGTTTTGGAACAGTAACTCTCTGCAGCCTTTGCTGCAGCAGTTTTCCTCCAGCAGTTTTCCTCCAGCAGCTTCCCTCAAGCATGGTTATCAATCAGGACCTGTCAGGTTTTTCCCTCCGACACATCTATTTTCAGGGCTGTAGGACTTTGACCTTTTGCTTTTGTCTTTATAAGTACTTTTTTTTTTTTCTTTTTTTTTTTTCCCCCCTCCCCAATAGGGGCCAGCTCAAATGCTGAACGTTCGGTCTTTACACTGATGCAAATGCTGCATGAAAATTTCAACCTTCAGTGTAAGGAGATTCTGCTAAACCTGGATATTTCTTTTGGTTTCGGTCATTTTGCCTCCCTCGGGTTTTAATTTTGCCTGTCAAAAAGGCCTCATTAAGCTGGCCAGTAGTTCTTGTGTGGTGTTCCAGGCAGCACCCGCAGTGCAGCGATCTCCTCTGAGTAGCTGGCTAAAAGGACTGGATGAAAGAGTCGTGAGTTCTTGGAGGCTGAAGTGTCTGGGAGATGCTTACCCATGGGGTTTGATACAGACTACCTTTGAAGGGAATTCTGCACACAACTCTGGAAGAACGGTTTGGATGCTGGCACTAGTGGTCTCTTGGCAAAGTACTTAAGGGGCTGTGACAGTGGCTTGAGCATGATTTTCTTGCATGTCGTACTACCATCAAAGGCCAGGTTGGGCTAGAGTGCCTATTAAAGCAAGAGGCTATGTTTAATATCTTGTCTTGAATGTGTGGTTGAGCCTGGTCCTGCTCCTAGTGGGTAGGTACCTATATCACAAAGGCTGTCATCCCAGTTGGCACTAATTGATTCCTGTGTGGGTACTTTCAGATGAGAAAAGAAAGACCAAATTGGCCACAGAGGCTCAATTAATAGAAGTGTAGATTTAAAAGAGGGTTCCTGGGTCTTATGTCCAGTCCCCTGGTACCATGTCAGATAATCCCTTTCATAAACTGAAAAATCCTTGTCTTAAATCCCCACTTGGACTGTTTGTTCCCATTACTTCTCTTGGGACGGTTCCAGAACCCACTGCTCTGATGGCTGGAAATAGCATTTTAATCCCTAGCCTAGCCCTACTTGTGACCAGTTTATATCCATTTGTTCTGGTGCCAGCATGGAGTTGTTAGTTTAAATACTATTGCTCCCTCCATGTCTTCCTCTCCATTACCATGCATTTGTATGAGACTATTATAAGCCCTCTCAGTCTTTGTTTTGATATACTAAACCGCTTGTGCTATCTTCCTTTCCTCTGATCGCTGGAGTATTTATTGTCCTTGTCTTCTCTACCTCAGCTTGGATTACTCACATTCAACTTTTTTGAGTGTGAGTAGACAGAATTGTACTCTGTTCCAGGTGAAGTTGTGCCTTCTACAATAACTTTATTTTTTTACCTCTTCTGGGAGCACCTTGCTTTTGCATTTGTTTGTGATTGTATTGTACTGGTGGTTCATAGTCATCCTGTGGTAGACTAATACTGTTATGTTTCTTCTGTCCTTTCAGCTGTTGTTGTTGAGATTATGATCTCCTGGGTAGTGAGTGAAATTTATACTGAATTTACTCCATCTAATTCTTCTTGCCTGATATTCTTAATTTTCTTGATACTGAATAAGATCAGTCCACAGACCAATCCTTTGATTGGAGACCAACTCCAGAAGTAACCTCCTGTCAGCCAGTTACTGTCTCTGTTAGGACTTTACCTGTGTCTGACCCTCTTTCAGTGGCTTTTCAGTCATATCTCCATTCTTGTACTAATCCTCATCTTCTCCATTTTCAGTAATTTCTCATATAGTACTGTATGAAACGTTTTCTGAAAGTCCTAAGCTAAGAAGATGTCTAGAACATCAGTATCTTACGAAGGCAAGATGTCAGGTTACTCTGGCACAAGGTATGGATCTTGCATCTTAGTTGTTTCCTTGTTCAAGAATGTTCTTGATGAATTTTATGCTTCAAAAAACTGCATGTGAGTGAACTCTGGCTCAGCCTTACTGCAGTAACTTGCAAGGTTTATGTTCTAAAACAATTAACAAAGAGTATTTTATTTTGCTTGCTATAAGTCAGTAATATAGTAGTAACTGTGCTTTGAAGTATCTGCTTAAAGAACTTGCTAGTAGATGTATGGTTTCATGTCGCAGTTCTTGGGCAGAGATTATTCAGAATTTATGCCTTGACTGCACAAATGTCTTTGTGGCTTCCACCTCAGTCATCCCACTGAAGCACAGCATTCCTTTAGTTCTTGGCCTGTACCTACATTATATTTAATCTATGTACCATTCTAACTGTAAAACAGCTGAACTGTCTTTGATCACTTTTATTTTGATGTCTGAAGAATATTACTATTTTTTAATAGCTTTTGCAAGTTCTAACTCTTGACTTTGGCAATTGCCCCTATACTTCCTTTAAGATCCAATTTTTATTCCTGTTAATACTGTTTTCTGTTCCTGAAGGGTATCTGTTTAATTCTGATGTCCTTTTCCAAGGTAATTGTTCAGCCAATAACTTCCCCAGTCTTTCCATACAAGTTTCAAACAATTCTTGCATTTTTCTCTTAAAGAAATTCCCCCATTTCTGCTGTATTCCACACCTCCCATGCTTAAAGAGCAGGTCTGAAGCAGTCAGGAACAGGTTTGAAGCACTTTGTGATGGTGATAGATGGGAGTTGTACAGTTTTGGACCTATTCTTGTACTGCGGAAGACGTATGCCATGTTGATCCAGGGCAAGCAGGACCATTCTGCTTAATAGTAAGTTGTTTTACTTAATTAGATCATGCCTAAATGTGGCTTTTAAAAGTTCATTAGTGTAAAACAACGTTGTGTCTTTCACCAGAATTGCAACCATTAAGTAAAAATCCAAAGGAGTAACATACAGTTGATTTTTTTTTCTTAAATGACCTTGTTCCATTTTTCTCTGATGTTATTGGTCTTATTCAGAGAAAACTGTGTGTTTAATACATAATACATGTAACTTTGTGTGTGTGTATAATATAGGAAAGAAAGAATGTATTTATAGATGGTGTTTAGGAAAACACGGTATTGTTCGTTAATCAATGTCTTGGCACTTTAAACATTTCCATATACTTCTTACTGATTTATATCAGTATATGATTCAATTCTTTCCTACTGGTCATTTCAAAAACTCATGTAAATAGGAAAAAATGATACATATATAATTTTTTTTTTTCTCTTACTAGAGGGCTCTGAGAACTTTTAAAATATTACAGCACTCTTTGGATCAATGCATATCCCAGCATTCCCTTGCATAAATGACCTAAAATCGTGTGATCAAACCTCTTCTCCCCTCCCCATCCCTAGAGAGATATTTGTAATTAGATAAAATGAGGACAGAATATGCATAAGTATCTGTTATGCTGGGATTCCTGCCCAGAAAGGAAACTAATGGCCTGAGCTGGCCATAATCTTTTGCACCCCGTGTACTATTGACAAGGCTACAGCTTGAGATGTTGGGAGTTCAGGAGTAGATTTTTGCTGCTGTCTTATGGTAACCTTTCTAAATTGACTGTTTTCCAAAACAAGTGGAATTACACAGCCTATATTTTACTTGTCATTCATTGTTCGGGACGTTTTGCTTGTAAGAGAGGGCCTGATTCTTCAGTCTCATGCCTAATGCAGTGGAAGTGAGGGTAAATTACTGCTTCTGTGGCCTGGAAGTGTTTCCACATTCATTTTGCCCAGATGTAAATGACCACATGAAGTGCAAGGCAGCGGAGAACTGGAAGTGGAGTTGTCGTTGGTTATTTTTTTCCATTTCATCTAGCAATTACTGCTTGTCTCTCTTCAGAGGAAGGGATGGTGGGGTTCTGTGGGCAAATTCAGCACACTCTAATCAAACTAAGTAGCCCCTTTGAAGTCTGTGTGACAGGTTGTCTAGTACTGTGATGCTGCACAATGCAAGAGGATCAGATACGTAGCAGTTCAGAAATTGGGAGGCTGCTTTATTGCACTGTTGCCATAGTCTTCTTTCTCCCAATGTGTATAGTAGGTATCAGCTCACCCCTCACAAAACTCTAGATTTTAGTCCTCTGCTAGGTTTTCAGGTTTTGTCTTGTGACTTGGCAACGGTGAAACACAAACCCTGGGCACTTATGAATCTGTCAGTCTTCCTCAGATATCTCAGTCGTTGGTAAATCCACTGATGAAAAGCTTTTCTTGGAGCAGGCAGGCAGCCTGCATGCTAGTCTTCCTCTCTTGCTTCGCTTCAGTGTCCTTGGGGTAAATGTCAGTGAAAGTAAGAGAAGTGTTTTGATAAAAGGAGGGGCAAGGTCACGTAAAAACCTCCTGCACATTCCCAAGGATGGTGTCTATCCAGCATTTCCATTGCTCTGCCCGGTGTAGCTAAATCAGAGAGCCAAGCCATGCTGAAATGTGATTCTTTTTTTTGAAATTATGTCCAGTTTGGCATCTTTTTGAGCTGAGAAAGTTTGGCTTGCTCTCCTTCTCCACTCACAGTAATTTGCAGAGTGGGAGATTCGGGGTGAATCTCTGTTTTCTGTGCTTACAAGGCAGCAGGAGCTTCTATGGCTGGGCTGGAATGTGTTGTTTCAACACACTGCATGTGAAAAAAAAACTTTAGCTTCATACAGACTGTGGTTTTTGTTTGTACTCAGTCAGTGTGATTTCACTGAAGTCCAAAAAGTTATGTCAGTGTGAGAGACAAACCACGTCTATGTTATTTCAAGACAACTGTACTACCAGAGAAAGTTCCTTTTATTCCTCCCCCTTAAATTTTCAGAATCTCCCTCCACCTCAGATATTCAGTAGCACCTGATGCTTATAATTTGGCAGCAGATGTTGACATCAGCAGCCACTTATCAGATCCTTAGCAGAAGCCTATAGCTTAACGTGCAGGACATGCAGCAGATGACTTCTTAGTAACAGGGATGGAGCAGAACAAAATCCTGGATCTCAGCACTTTTTGCGAGTGTCGAAGATTGAACCTGGATCTGAAGTTAAATGTCTGTCTTTAATGGACAGGATCCAAACACCCACATGCTTTGGCAGAACTCAGATCCAAATTTTGTCTACCTAAAGAATCAAGGTTCTGTTTTCATGTAGATTCTTCTACTAGTGAGAAGCAAGGGAAGGGATAAGACAGAAAATATGACACATTGGCAAAATTGTTTTTCAATACTATGTTTTTCAAAGTTTTTTCCATGAGGCGTCAGCAGCTCTTAAAAATCACAGGGAGAGTGTACAGTTGTCAATGAGCCAGAATGGTTAAATGCTTTTAAATATTTGAGTTGGGTTATTCCTTCACCTTTCTTTCTCACAAACATGTCTGGTAAAACTCCAGTAATGAAAACACTTGCTTGGGGAGGGGGATAAAATCCTTTTCAGCAAATAATGATGGTGACATTTTAGTCACATCATAACGACACTGTTAACAATGGTTTAGGTTTGGCATTGAACATATACACAACATTTGTTCTTTTATACAGTATTGGTATTACATAGTAAAAATAGCACAATTGCAAAACTCATTTGTTACCCTTGTGCCAACTTTGTTCAGCTGACAGTTGCTGTTTGAACTTTTAAAGCAACGTTTCATCCATATGTTAATACCAACTGTACAGTTAATTTTCTCTGCTTTCAAATGATCCTCTTGTGCCCTACAGCCCTGCATGGTATTTACTTCCCAGTTCGACATACCTGTAAAACCACTTCTGTCAGGTAAACTGTGCTCATCCCGAGTGGTCCCATACTTCGAGATGGTCAAGAGCAGCCACTGCCTTTAAATTTCCCAGCACCACATTCCTGCACAGAAGTTTGTTATAGGCACTGCACTGAGCTGTTTCAGAATGGTGCTGTTCAGAAATTTTCATCTTTCTAGTGAGAGATTTGGAGCTACTCTGCAATGTTTTTGGATGCCATATATTCTCTGATTATTTGCTGTCTGTGAAGGATGCTTCTTGTATAATTTCTCAGGTTAGTTTAATAGCAGGAGTTTGATCTTAAAAAAGGAAGAAGCAAAATCAAGAGGGCAAAAACAAGGCCAAGAGCATCCATAAATGAACACTGCAAGTAGTAACAGTGGGCAGCTCACGTGGAAGTCTCCACTGGATCACACTTGAAGTAGTTTTGGATTAACAAAGCCAAAAACCATGGCAAATGGGAAGGGGAAAGAACTCTTCCCAGGTGAAATGGTGCTCCCTTGGGTAGTTACTACCTGGAAACAGGATGACATACAGGTAGACCTGCTGCTGCATCCTTCAGCCAGAGAAGGCACAAGTAGATTTTATTTTAAAACCTTTCAAATTATTCCTTGTTCCTGCGGTTACAGTTACAGTGGTTTCCTGCCTTTGCTTCTTAACAGTTTCTTAGGTGGGGAACTAAAAATGAGTAGGAAAAAAATCAGTACACAGGAGTTTGTGTATAGATGACAACCCGATCCCAGAGAGGGGAATCAATGGGCTTTCACACTGGGCAGGGCATCAGGAGGGATACACTTAGAGAGATCAGAGAAGAGCCAAAAGTGCTGTTGGTCCCTAAGAAATACCACATACCTAGGAGTTACGCGAAGTGGTTTTGTTTTCTGACAGGCCTGCTCAGAGATTCACTCAATGTTCCTTTCATGTATTTATAAGCATATAAAATATGACACTGAACTTGGTCGTCGTGACGGATATTAGACCAAATCCTTATTTTGTTCCAAGATACCACTGAAGAGTCATGAGGTTGGTAAACCTTTTCTTAATTGGAGATTGTTCATAATAAAATCATAGCTACACAGTAGGGGACAGCGCTTGTGTGACACATTTATTGTTCTGCTTTAAGTTGGCAGCACACTTATATTGCAATAATTCCTACAAAATTTCTCTTCAACATGCTTACTCAGGGTGTCACCTACTCTAGTTGCTCCCTGGAACTGCAGATGCCTGTGCTCTAAAGAGACTCGGGGCCTCCTGGCAGTGCAGGCAAAGCTGCATTTTTACCTCTCCAAGGATGAGGGGCCAAGGCCAGCGCTATTCTGGCTATGGTGAAGGAAGAAGTAGGAAGAAATGGAATGGAGAACTGGGGGAGGATGATGCTGACTTCTCCTTTTCCTGCCAGGAGGGTAGGAGAGATGGGAATGGCACCTGCAGCTGGGGAGTGGAGCTTTCCTCCAGCGGCAGCCACTCCCACTCAGCAGCTGCCGTGACACTAAAATTGGTTTCCAAATGGCTTGGATAATTCTCCTCTCTAGAAGCTTTGAAAGCTTTGGGATGTCCTCCTGAGGCACAGTTGGTTAAAACCCTGGAATCACTAGGCTAGGAACAACTAGTCAGGTCACCTGTGGAGGCGCAGCTGGATCAGTAGTTGGGCCTGTGCCACCTGATATTTACAAAAGAGCTAGCAAAGGAAGGGGCGAGGGAGGTGGCAAACTTAGCTGATAATACTAAGTATATTCCATGTGGGAAAAACACAAGGTTGCTGCAAAGTGTTGAAGGAGGACCTCATGGAACTGAATGAATTTGCTCATTAAAATGGCTGATTATGTTAAGTTTAGATAAATGTAAATTAAGGCATGTGGGGAAAAATGATCCCAAATTGACGTATACAGCAACAGGGACAGAACTTGTTCCTGACACTGAAAAGTTTTGGAGTTAGACTTACCAAAATATAAGCTTTGTGCTCAATAATGGTGAAAGATAATAATGAGGTAATAATAAGAAGAAGGAAAGGGAGACAGAAGGAAGAGACGTAGGCTAAATGTGAGGAGTTACTATGAAAGGAAAGAAAACAAACGTCATTACTATGACACGATGTAAATGCAAGGTTTGCTGCATGTTGAATACCGTGAGCAGTTTGGTCTCCTTGTCTTGAAAAGGCTACAGTAAACTCAAAGATGTACTGAGAAGGAAGCAAGGATGATCAAAAGGAACAACTTCGGTATGAGGAACTGCTAAGTTGATTTAGGATTCCCAGTCTGTAAAAAGATTTCTGACTCTGTGTATGAGATCAGGAGCATCGTGGAAGGGACAATTAGGGGATGGATGTTCATTCTCTCTCTTGAAGTCAGAAGTTAGGCCATCAAATGAGATTATCAAGAGGCTGGATCAAAAGGAACCAAAGGGTATAGTTTTTCACTAAATATTAAATAAAGCTGTGGAACATTTTCCAATGAGATGTATGGGGTATTAAAATTTACCTGGGTTCAGAAAGTGTCAGCTTCATAGGAGGAAAACCCTTCAATGGCTATTGAATATCGAGATATCTGAATCACAGTTTGGCAGAGGCTGAGAGAATATACCAGTGTATTTCCTGTGGAACATCACTGTATCCTGTCCATATTTTGTGTGCCTCCTTAGGGATTCCTTAGTGGCTGAAGTTTGAGACAGAGGAGTCCTAGGTTGGATGGACCTTTGGTCTGACCTGGTATTGCCATTCTTACGTTTCAAGGGCTCTGGCAATCACATAGTACTTAGCAGTGTTGCAAGAAAGGCCTTGAGAAGTTTCAAAATAAGAGACCCAGAAATGCAAGATGGAATTATGATTACTGGCTGAATAACCAGAGCTTTATTTTGTTCTTTGCAACGTTTGCTCCTTCATGTCAACCCTAGGGGGAAATCTGTGTGCCAGTTCACCCAGGTCTTGCAACAACCTGAGACAACCTGTTTATTAAACATACGCTTTGGCTGCTATACAGAGGAAATGGCATGATCCAGACTGGTAGTGCAGAGACTTGCATTTCATTTCTGCCTACACCGTTGACTTTCTATTTCCAGTCAAGTCCTGTACCATGTTGTCCCTCTGTTTCCCTGCGCAAAGAACAGATTAAATCCTTTATATCTCTCCTTGAAGAGCAGTTTGAGAGCAATGGTTGTAAAGTGCTAAATAAGTGCTAAAAGTTGTAAGTGAATGCGAAGTGTTTGATGCTGATTTGTTTACTGGACATTGCAGTTAAGAAATTTGTTATCTTCAATGTCTGTTCGCAGGCCTCTTGTTCAAACTGGATAAGAAGCAAAACCTATATTCAGATTCATTCTAGATGGAAAAAATCTGAATTAGTTGTTTCTATACTTATTAGTAATTCATTAGTTTGGGGTGCGTATGTCAGAACCGGCATTTAACCCCTGGGAAATCTGCCGTGGTCTGATCTGACTGGAGGAAGTGTTATTTTTTTGTCCTTTCTGTCCTGTTGTACAGTTTCTTTTTGTTTTTGTGCTCTCACTAGGTTACTGTTTATGGGATGAATTTTCTAGTCATGTCTCAGATTCAGAATCATAGGTGACCTTTGCTCTTCCTTGTGGCTCTTTTTCTGCTCCTGTGGCCATTTGCAGACGTGTCTTATAAGTTATTATTTATAATGAAAGGCAGCGATGGCACTTGCACATAAGGTGGTTGTCCTCTCCTCATGCTGTGCAGTAGCATGCCTGAATCCTGATGAGAAGACAAAGAGATGCTCTTGTTCAAAGTTAAATGTATCAGAGGCCCCAGAACTTGCCTTAGCATTTGCTGCTGAACTAGATGGTATCAAATTTCAGGGAGTCGTGGAAAAAATTCTTGGTGTCCAGCTGTTGTGTCCCAGGTACCTGCTACTTGCTTAAACCAGGTTTCAGCAGGGAGGTATGTAGCCATGAACATAACAAATTCTGTTCCTAACCTTCTCTACACACATTGTAAAAATGAAATGGATCATTTAAGACTTTCCCTCCTTTGGGCTGAATAAAATCTGTCAGGAGAGGTGACTTGAATCTTCTTGATTTCTAAATTTCTGGGAAGTGGCTTGATTCCTGGCTATTGCTGCTATTACATCTGGAAGCTGTGATCCTTATGCTGCTCTGGTGTAGCATTGTGGTGTAGCTGCTCTGGTGGGGTATTTCAGCTCTGCCTTCTCTCTTTCTCCACTCACAAGCTCTGTTTCACTCCCTTTTCTGGGGGGCAGGCCTTCTAATTTGCTGCATTCCCACACTGGGGTTCCTTCACAGGAGACCTGTCTTTACATAGGGCTGGCTGCTGCTGTAGGTGACCAGAATGATTAACAGTTGCATATTAGGTACTCGATCAAGCATCTGTAGATATTTCCAGGATACTGTACTGTAGACATTGGGTAAAAGACACACACAAAAATATCTTTTTTCGGTACACTAGCTAGGTATTAATACAGCTTTCTACAATGAGGAGAAATCTCTGATGTGTTCCTTTTATGTATCAGCATTTGAGTTCTTAGACATCATGTTTTTGAGAAATCACCGGAGACAACACAAACTTTGGCAGCACAACCAAGAAGACCTACACGATTGCCTTTAATACTGGGATTTAAGTGCTGGGATTGCATTAGTCCTCTGCCTCAAAGCTGTTATGGGTCAGGAAGTGTGGGAGGGCACCCAGGTGGTTGTGCAAACCTCTAAGTTTCACGAATAAACCTCCAGACACTTTTCAAATGAAATGGCTGGGACTGTGAGGTTCCTATGGAGAACCTTGCTGCAGCAAAAGAAATTAGCGGCTCCGATGATGGTGCTTGTACGTGGAATAGTCCTACTGGGTATGGGGGTAGTCACGAGGCGAATGTAAGTCTCCATTGCCAACGTGAAGGCAATAGATGTGCAATTGCTCTTGATATTACTGCATGTTTCCAACACTTGCTGATGGGTTCACAGGGCTGCCACAGGCAGCTGCTAGAAAGACGTGTGTAGACTGTGAGGAGTGTCTTGCAGTAAAAGAAGAAATGGCATCCACCAGTTAGAATAGGACTGTCTGCAGGCATGACCTGTAGAGCCATACTGGGTCATGTGGCATGGAGCACAGATGCCACAATGAGTGGTGTTAATCGACAGTCCCTAAATGCCATTCTTTTCCCCCAGTAAACTCTGCCCACCTCAAGGTAATGCTCAAGTGAATTCAGCCACTGCTCTGCACTTCAGATTGCAATAGTAAGCTGTCCAGATTTAATACGACACCCACCCCCATACATTTTATTCCATGCTATTCACCCTGGAATTTGTTTCCACTTACACTCTAAGCCACTTGAGTGCCAGTTACAGCTGTTATGACATGGAAAAAAAATGATTATTTGAATGATGTGTCTCTTTCAATTTTATACAGTTTCCACCTCCCCATATGTAAATTCTGCATGAAGGCCACCATGCCCTCTTGCTCTTTGCATAAGTGTAGAGAGGTACCTAAACATGATTTAGCAAACAGTTATTCTATGCAATGCAAACAGTAACTCTGTGTAAAGAGCATTCACCCCAGCCTGTGCTGCCAGTGATGGTACTCAGAGGGTGGTCTTGTCTCAGGCTTCTCTTGTTAACTTTACTTCTGATTGTCAGTGTACTGCTTGCACTGCTTCACTGTCTGCCCAGTGACCAAAGGCATCCAGTTATCAAGTAGAATAATTGATTAAAAAAAACCCAAACCACAAGAAAACACACAGTCTAGTTTAAGATATGGCACCTTTTGTGCCAAGTACTGAGGGGTGTATCGAACACTTGAAACGTCTGTGAAAATGGAGCAAATATGTTAAACTAATATAGAAAAACAAGTTCTAATTCATTATTAATATTTCAATTTATGGGAATATTATGCCTTAGTTTCACCTTCTACCTTTCTCTGTGTATAATCCCAGTTCTAGTTAAAGATTTTTTTCTACCTTTTGGGTGTCTGAAAACTATCTTCTGGCTAATGTATCAATCAACTCATGTAGTTGATAAGATGGTGAAAGTGTTAACTCTAAGTCCCCTCCTGCAGTTTAACCCTTCTTTTTAAGGGGCCCAGGGACACTCTTCTTGCCATTCCTTCAAGCTCAATCCCAGTTTTTGCTCACCTGATGTTATTGTTAGTGGAAGAAGATAGAAATATTTCTAGGCATTAGGATATTCTATTTATTTAATTCCTGGAAAGGCCAAAGTGAGATGGGGGAAGCTAAGCAAACCCCCCCAGCAAAGTGAAGTGATTAATTACCACTGCTGAAACAGGGCAAGAGGTCAAGACTGAGAGAAGGGTTGGAAAGAAAATGTGTGGGTGAGTGCATACGTGTGTGTGCTGCTTTGCTTTGAGAACAAGTCAGAGGAAAGGACTGCAGGTATGAAGGCATCCAATCCTTTAGAAGGTTTGCAGCATTTTGATCGAAGAAACTCATATTCCCGTGGGATGGGGGATGTAAGTCCAGTGGAGAACATGAAAGCAGATACAAAGACTGGCTACAGGGTGTGATGACACAAGGAGGCTCAGAGAGGACCATTACTTGGATTTTAAGGCAAAAGTGTTTTACTGGAGGAGGGCTGCCAGGGAAGGCTCTGCATGGGGAAGTGAGTGACAAAAGGACGTTAGGGAACTAATAGGAAGCATGGTAGAGACATGGTAAGGCAGGAAAAGAGGTTTTGTAGGCCAGAAGGGAAATGAAGACACAAAAAGACAGACTGTAATACAAATTAAAGACATTTTCTTTAATTAATTCCTTTAAAAATTAATATTAACTAGAAATCAGTATTGTAAGTAGCTCCCACTAGGCTGTGATTTCTTTGCACTAATTGAGCAGTTTCTGGCCCAAAGAACTTACAGCTGGCAGTTACCGCTGGTCCTGGTCCCTGCTATGTAACGGGATAGGCATAACGTTAGCAAATTAAGAGCATGAGAGCAATTAGCTCTCCACAGTATTCCTTGGAGAGGGTAGCTTGGGAGGCGTGGTGTGATATCATTGGGCGTAATGTTGGGATCAGATCTGGAAGAACAACAGCAAGACCTCCTTTCCAGGCCCAGTGCGAAAAAGTGGCAAGGGAGAGTTTGGGAAGAGTTGCAGTGGGAAGAGTGGGAGGACACTCCCGGCAAAGGGGAGTAAAACACAGCTTCAGCAGTAGGTGCCAAAGCTGGTGATAATTGTATTCCTGTTCCTGGGGGGAGGTGTGAAGCAGAGACCCTTCTGTGCATTTGGGTTTTTAGAAACTATATGGGTGCCACAGCTCAGGGGATCTGATCACTTTTCCTCCCACTGGTAATGGAAGGAAATCTCTTTTCCTCCTCCTCCTCCCACTGAAGAGCAGAGGCAGGAAATGCAGTGGCAGCCTTGCTGGAAAGGACAAGAGATGGTGTCAGGGATACCTCTGCACCAGTGCATTGCGACGTGGAAAAAAATTGCACAACTGTCACACAGAAGCTTGTGGGTTACTGTTCTGGGAGGAAGCAGAAGGAAGGGTCCTTTTGCACTGGCTCATAGGCTTAACCCTTGGGTTGCTAAGCAGGTTTCAGACCTGTTATTTGCCTCATCCAGAATCTTGTCCTGGCAACAGTTTTTGAAGCTGTATTTTTAGTGTCTTCTAAGGGTCTTCAGTGAAAGCTTTATCACGAAAGCCCAAGTGCTTAGGCTAACGAGACAGTGTATGCTGTCTTCAGAGGTGCTGTTTGCTTCAACAGATTTCCTCTCCAGTGCCATTCCCACTCCCACTTTATTCTCTCAGGAATCTGTGGGGACTGAGAAATGTAATCACATAATTTTGTTTGCTCATGGCTACAGAATGGATTCTGTGCCCACTGAATTTGGCAAGCGGGTTCAGAGGGGAAGCCTGTGAGAGTAACTCTCTTGGAGTCTGCCCCGCTGTGAGCAGCTAAACTGATCTGACCACCTCTTCTTCCCCTCTGCTCCTCTTGGACAGACTTTCTCCCAAAGTTCCTGCAGCCTTTGCATGACCTGAAAGCATTTAGTTGTAACTGCTCAACAACAGCTCTGAACATACAGCATCACCAAATACAACAAAGGCAGTTTCCCACTCTTACCGTCAATCTATCTGTGCTAGAGTAATTTGAATAGTTCCGCATTTTGAACTTTTTTTTTTTTTTTTCCCTGAATTGATCAGTATAAATAAGGACTCAGTAAGTGAACTTCAGCCTCTGTTGTTTCCCTGACGTGGTGGTTTGTTCACTGAGAGAGGATGTAAAATACTTCGGTTTGAAACCTGTTACATTTTGACCAGGTGTTAACAACAGCACAAGGTGTGCCAAGAGGGGTGAGATGGGCCTCAGCTCTATTGGTATATAAAATATTGACTTAAGAATCAACTCTTTCATGTTGTCCTAAATGACTGTTTTTCACCCTTGCGTTCTCATTTTTGTGGCAGTGCATAGCACATACAAGGCAAACATATTCTTTTCTTTCACATCACAGATATGAGACAAAGGGATACAAAAGCCCAGACCGTGGCTCACAAGTGCATAGAAGTGGAATGTAGGCATCACGCCATTCATCTTCAAGGGGGAAGAATAAAAGCAGTTCAGTGTCAGGAAAGGTTTTCTAGAAGGTCGGCATTTGCAATCAATGTTGCAGTGGTCCTGAGGATATCCTCTCCTAGTTATGGTTTGGAGTGGTTCTACACGTAGTTTCTTGTAGAAATCTGGTGGATAACTTTACTGCCCTGCTTTGTTCTGTCCCCTGTCCAGGACAGGGCTTCAAACCTGGCACTGGACGTTGTGCTGAAGGCCAGGGCAGTTCTGCAGCAGCAGACCTCTGTATCCTGCACACTGTGCTTCAGAGACTCCTTCCTCTGCTGCCCCTATCCTGACACACCTCCTTAAGAAAGGAGCCACAGCCTGCCCTATGTTTGCTCCTGTTCATTGCAGGCTTTGTGGTAAGGAAACACACCTCCTTACATTCACTGCTTAAATACTACCAGGAGTTTCACTACATGCACAGGAACTACGAGTAGGAGAGTAGTTTCATGAAAGCAGCTCTATTTTCAAGAGCTGTTCTGAGAAATTTTGTGACAGGATTTTGCGTGTTTAATCACTGCTGTGTGACTCTGTGTGCAGGGCAGAAAGAGTCAAAAAAGCGTGTCATTATGACAGACCTCACTGTCCACTCTTCATGCCTTGAATTAAGGTGCTCAGAGTAGCAGTTTACATCTTCAAAGCACTGTACCTGTTCTAATAGCGGAAATTCGTGTGATGGAGGCCAAGTGATGTTATTCCCATTTTTAAAATGAGGGAACTGAAAGAGAGAGAGGAGAGGGAAGGAGGGAGAGAGAGAGATGAAGTCACAGGCCTGGGTCTTTAGAAACATTAAGAAACATTTAGGCGTTGCTGGCCCCTGTGCTTGTGTTAAGCATGACAAAACATGCCTCTGTCAGGATATTATGTAATCTTATATGTATATGTACATTGCAATTCCTCATGACTGTCAGTCACCTTGGATACAGGGCTTGTTAACAGCCATGCTGAGGTGTTCCTGATACAGATTCACCTGCTTGTGTCACTTCATCAGTCCCTCTCTGTGACCCTTGTCACATGTGGCTGCTCCCCCCTCACATGCAACCTAGGAAATACAAGTTTACCATGGTCTGAAAGGTGATGTTATTGACATTCCATCTCTTCAGTTTCTTTTACATAACAACGTTGAACATGAAAACCAATTAAAATAACTTTTTCTTAATGTTCTGAGAAACCACAGTCTAACATCTTGAGACTGGAGAGATGAAGCCCTCCTCCTGTGAGGAGCAGCTGAGGGAACGGGGCAACTTCAGGCTGGAGAAGAGACATCTTTGCAGGAACATAACTACAGCCTTCCAATACTTACAGAGAGGCCATCAGGGAGATGGAGGCAGGCACTTTGCAGCACTGCATGGTGGGATGGTGAGAGACAATGAGTGTAAGTTGAAAAGAGATATTCAGAATGGGTGTGTAAGGAAAAGCTTTTTCATCCTGAGGACAGTCAAGCAGTGAGAGAGGCTGCCCAGAGAGGTTGAGTTTTTCAAGACCAAACTGGACAAAGCTCTGAGAAACCTGGTCTGACCTCACAGCTGACCCTGGTTTGAGCCAGGAGTTTGGACTGGAGACCTTTGGAAGTCTCTTCCAACCTGAATTATCCTTGGATTTTTATGCAATATTTTGCCTCATGTGTTGCAAATCAGCATTCATATCGAATCTCCAGAAGGCTAGGCATGCTACAGGAAGGAAGCGCAATGGAACAGACATGACAGCAGGGATGGTAGAGTAAAACGTTCCCCATTTCTGAAAAGTTTCTGGGTCTCTTCTGCTGTAAAGGAGGTACGCACAAGAACTTGATGGAAGGGCTTGGTGACAGTCTTGCACCCTGGAACTAGCAGTGTGAAGAGCTTCTTTCAGCTTTCCACAGCTATAAAGAAGTAATTGCTTTCAGATGGCACACATAATTCCTGCTAACATTAAAGGGATCTAGCTCATTCTTCTCCCCTTCTCTCTCCTTCCCACCAGAAGAATTGCCTTGGGGTGACTCTCTTTTACAGCTCATGGACGTGAGAAGAGGTGGAGAAAAGTCCTCACAGCTCCCTTCTCTGGGTGGAGCACAACAGTGTTTACTTACAAACCATTTTACCTCCAGTGACCACTGTTTGTGGTGTATGACATACACATTTTTCAAGAAATAATTTCTTTCCTAAACTGTATTTTTGACTAGGGTAAATGAAGACTGTCTAGGCCACAAGTGTTTGGTTTGGGGAATTTATAATACACTCTGGAGAGAGATTTAATGGGAAAAAATAATGGAGTTTTTGCAAATCTTACATTTTTGGAACAGACTAATATTAATCACTTAATACCCTTTCCTTAGAAAGAACACATGCAGTATGTTTAATTTTGTTATGTTTGGGGGTTTTTTGTTTTGTTTTGTTTTTTATCAAAGCTGTAGACTCCACTTTTGTTGATTTATTGGCACTATACTGGGTCAGTGGAGCTACTTTAAGTGAGTGTTGGAAGCACTAGGTTTTGCATGGGATAGGATGCTGTATTTTTCATTTTTTGATCGTGTATTCTGAAGTGCCAAGACTTGAGTTTGAAACAGTTAGCCTTGGAAAAACTGCGCTGTATGGAGAAATAAAAATAATCTAAGAAAAACATAATGCCAGAATAAAAGGGTAGAGCTAGAGAGTAAGGATAGTTGAGCTGGATACACTGCAGGTAGCAGTGCAATTATCACGGTTTCTGCCTGGAGCTCCTAATTTGAAAAGAACTTTATGAAGTCCTTACCACACTTTGCCCTTCTCTACCCTACTTGGTGTCACTTTTTGAACATGTTGCCTAACTGTTCCCATTTTATGTGAAAGCAAGGCTTTTAAACTGAAACGGAACCTCTTACCCTCTAACCTGACACCTGGTAAAGGTAGATAGCATGACACTCTCCACTTATCACTGAACACCTGAAGCTGTAAGAGGACACCTCTCCTTTGCTAGGTTGACGCTCCAAAAACCTTAGCAACCTGTCTTTCTTTTGCCCTGAACTCAGAGAATACCATTTGGACCAGAAAATCGAGGCTGAGGTGTAAGTATATAAAAGAAGAGGCTCCATGCTCTTCTCTGTCTAGTCAAGTTGGGCAGGAAAATCTTTCTGACAATTCAGATTATGTGTTTCCAGAAAATGTTAATGAGCTCTGCAAGCTGCCTGGAGAAACTAGCATAAGAAGCATACCTAGCAGTTAGATTTCAGGCATAATGAGTCAGAACACCCAGATTGTGTTTGTTGCATCCTTAGTGTCCTTGGACAGGTTGTTTAACTATTCAGCAACTCAGTTTCGTTTCCTATATAAGGAGAACAATAAACCTCACATGCACTGAAGGAGTGTTTAAGGGTTAGTTGATGCATACTTGTAAAAAGACTTAAAAGGGCCTATTGAGAGACAAAGTGTAATTATCGTGTGCATCATGATTATCTGAGATTGCTTCTCATGATTACTGGAGATTGCTCCTACGTGTGTACATGTACATGTATGCACACAGCTGATTCGGGTACACAGCCTGGATCTGAACCCTGCTGAGGGTACCTGACCATTAGTGGATTCAAAAAGGAGTTCATGGATTTGCAAAGTGGAGGAGAAGTCTTCTGATAATGTTAAATTACTTGCTTCAGTGGGAGTTGACATTTACTGAGGTATTAAATTTAGGCAAGGAGGGGGTGATGAAGGAGGAAAATAAGTACTCCTCCTTACATTTCGGTGGTTGCAGGTTCTTTCCTTTATCTACAGCACGCTTACAGGCAAGATCTTACAAGACTCCCTCATCTTGCCTTAAAAAGATCAAGGGATCCTTCATTCAAAGGAATGAGAAGATATTTTATGCTCCACAACCCTTTTAAGCCTATGGCTTCTCTCCAAGGGAGGTAATTCTAATGGTGTTTCTAGTGATGTGCCTGCTTGTCCACAGGGAACTAAATGGAAACACCCTCCCCCCCCTGCAGTTGACAAATGCTGTGCCCACCACACATGTAAGAGTAGGTCACTGCTTTCCACAGCTTTGAGGAAAAGGCAAAGATGGATTTTGGTGACTGTAGCGTTATAATAGATGTTTAATAGAGAAGCGTGGACTTTGCTTCAGTTCAGTGATATGACGGATCTTGGATGAGAAGACAAGAAGTACAAGGAAATGAAAGGTGTGGCTGAAGGTGGGGTCTGGTAGTAGGGCAGCTTCTTCCTTCTCTGGATTTCCTGTGTATTTTTTGTTTTCTTGCTTCTGAGACCTTGAAAAGAAATGGAAGCTTTATTTTTTTAACTGAAATTTTTAGTTGTTCGCATGTCTATAATCAAAGAATGTCTAAGACCCATATAACTGAAGAAGTTACCTGAACACTCTTTATGTTGTTGCTCAAGAGCAGAATGCTTGTGAAGTTGGTATAGGAAGCAGAAAGTTTCTGGGACAATTGTTTGAAAACTAGAGAAGTATGGGGAATTTTTTCACTGGCTGTTTTAGCGTGAAGTATGTCAATTCATCAAAAACAATCCAGTTCACGGAACACAGCTTATTTTTGATTAATTTCCTAAATCAAAGAATTGAAGTGGGGTTTTTTTGGAAAAGTTTTAGACCATGTAGGAACGCTTCATTTTGATATTTATTTCTTTTTAAGTGGAAATTACTTAATAATTCAAGAGGTACCAAAGGCACTGTCATTGACTTAAAGACATTTTTTAATGTATTGTCAGTTTATGCACTTTTCTGAGATTTTCAATTTTTTGCGCTGTTGTGGGAGAGGGCAACAAATCTCCTTCAGATCACCAAAGGTGAGAAAATAATGTCACAATGAGATTTAGTGAATGAAAAATGTGAATCCTAGAAGTTCATAGTTCTCTGAATGTCTTTGCTGTGTTGAACAAATCAGAAGCCTACACTATAACTGGGACTACTGCTGCTTAGGTCCACTGTGTAGGGTTGCAGTATGGCTAGTCTGAAAATTGTGATGCAGATTGATGCTTTTATTCAGGAAGGTTAAATTTTTTAAATTTTTTTTTTAATGGTGTCTTTTTGGATGCATGTCTTTACATTTTGGGTTTTGAGCCTTTAGGGTACAAGTCCAAGGTATTCTCTTCAAATCTAAGAGTTAGGAACGCTTTTATACCCATGAAAGCTATCACTGTGTAAATTATATAACTTTGGAGTTGAACTTTAAGGAAGAACACCACATTGCATGAAATGTGGAATCAATCCATGGGAACTGGTAAGATCTGCTTTATACTTTCTGTGATACTGCAAATGAGTTGAGAACTAGCAGCTTCTGAGAATCAAGATAGGAACTTGACCGTTCCTGATTCCTGTTTATGGACTGACTGACTACACAGCAGGCATGTGAAAATGGATTCTTGTTTATAAAGTTCCCTGAAATTGCAAAGAGAATGTAATTTGTGCAGATTTTATTAGCTGACCTTTTTTTTTTTTTTTTTTTTTTTTTTGGAACAAAGTGAGGCTCTTTCTTGTTTGCCAGAATATATTTAACTTTCCATAACTTATTCACCTGGTTTGGAAGCTAGCTTGTTTGTTTTTTCAGGAAAGGTGCCTGCTTTTGCCCCACTTTATGATGGGTAAACAAAAATTCAAGGAAGATGAGTGGCTGATACAAGGTCACCCACTGAATTATCTGCTTAGCTGAGTTTAGCACTGTAGACTAGTCTGACTCACGGTCAGGCAAATGAGGTATTTATCCTCTTCTTCTTCCCTTTCCCCATTCCTAACAGGCAAATCAGTCCCCTCCATAGTCAGAGATCTCTTGCTTAGATGCTGATGTCCAAAAGGCACCAGAATGGGGTCATTAATTCATAGGGTGTTTTCATGACGTTTGTGGCAGGCCTACAAATGAGTGAATAAGCAAAGACTAGATTGAAGGTGGTATGAGGGACAAAGAGTCAGTTGTAGAGAGACCATGACTGGACAGAGGACAACTATCTCCAGCTAAATCATTTGTGAATCAACAAATCATCAACATCTTCATCACAGGGTCTGGGCTCATCGAAGCTTTTCAGTAATCATGGAAGTAAAGCCTTTAGATACGCTTGGCAGGAGAGAAGGGGGACGTGTAGACACTCTGAAGACGGCCCTTTCCTTTTTTTACAGTTGTATCTAAGTGCGAGTGATTAGCTTCCTTTTCCTGCTGACCAGGTTCTCTTAAAAACATATATACTCCATTGTGTGCAACTTAGTTTACAGAGCTGTTAAAGATTAGGTTCACTGTGGAGGCTGAGGTGGGGAACTGCTGTTGATGTAGAGTCAATAATGTTCCTGAGCCCTTTGGAGGGGCAGTTTGGATCTCCTCACTTGGTGCTTTTGCAGCGTGATGTCAGAATGGCACCTGCCTGGCTGCTGCTCCCCTAGCCTGATCCCTGCTCCTTCAGCTAGGTCACCGTTTCAGCTGGTGTTTTCTGTTGGGCAGATCAAACAGTAACCTGTTTTATCTGCTACGCTTTATCTCCTGTCATGAAAATCAATTCTCCCATCCTTGTCTGAGAATAGACTATTCCCTTGTGGAAAGCCTCATGTCTTTCTCCCTCAAACTCTTACTTCAACTTGCTTATGGTTTGACCAGGTAGTTTGTTATATTGCCACATGTGGTTTATACAGCTGGGCCTCTGAAGGGAAAGAACCCCCCCCTAAACCTGCAGCTTACATATCTTTTACTCCACCTCCTCTTCCTTCTCTCCTCCCTGCCCCCCACACCGGAAAAAAAATAAAATTCAACTAATCAACCGTTGCATCTATTAAAATATTAGTCTGTGGGATACTACATGCAAGAGCAAATCCTACAGAAACTTCTTGCACCTGCAGGGGAAATGTTCCATATACGGTATGGAGGCTGGCAGAGTCTTGATTCGGAATAAAATTTAAATGATTCTGGTCGTTTTGCCACATCCTGTTTCTCTCATTTATGCGTGCACTATTTTGATAACCAGCAAATAGTTCTCGGTTTTCTGGCACTAAAGATAGCCTTGAATCGTAGCACTAATCCTGCTCCTTTAGAAGTGCTTGGGTTCTCTCCCCTGCAGAGATTGGGGCCAACCTCGAAAAGTGGGGTGAGCCTGAAGTTTCCTTTCTGGCATTTCTGTAGGTTTAGCACGATTTCTTAACTGCTTCTGAAGTGTTTCAGAACAACCCAAACATGACAAGCTGCAGAGTTTCACTCTCTGGTTAGTCAAATGACCAGTATCATCTCTTTGTTTCTTAAGTTGCAATCCTTTCTTTTGTGTGAGATATGAAGTAGCAGGAGAAAAGCAGTTGGTATGCTTCAATTTCCTGACTCTGCCCGAGGGCTTTCCCTTGTTAACTCTGTTTCTAGCGTTAGGGCTTTCCTGGCACATGAACCATCCTGTAGATCCCTTGGCTGACTTCAGCACATCTTGTGTTTACATCCTCTTTTGTTCCCCTCAGAGTGTAGGTGTTTTAATACCAGAGAGAAAACTTGATCTTAAGAACACTGTCAGTGGCCACGGGAGAAAGCCCCATGTGGACAGCTTGACCTACATGGCAGCTATGCCACTTCCATCAGTCTTTCTGCTGCTACCCCCAAGTGCTGTGGATCGCTCTGTAGCAACCCATAATGGTTCAGGGGGCTCCTTCAACCTTTGGCCATGTTTGAATGGCCATGTTGTCTCCTTCACCTCTTCTGCAGACTCCAGTGGTAGTTGAATTTACAATTCAAAAAGCCAAACCACGTATGTAGGATTGGATAGATCCACCTACATCTTTCAAATTCATAACGAAGAAGGGACATGTCAAGAAGACACATCAAGACCTATTGCTTTGTATGTATTTTTATTTATTTGACTTTCAAAATTATTTGGTCTAAGTGTATTTTGTACTGAAAAAGTGCATGCAGTCGGCTTTGGAAAAGCATTGGTGCTATCATCTGCATTGGAAAGAATGATGCAGTTTTACCTACAGTTAGTAAACCCATGCAGAGCTTAAATAGGAGGGAAAATCATCATGAAAACATCTGGTTTTCTAGCCCATTAGATGTTCGAGTGAAGTGGTGAGTGGAACTTAGAGTTTACCTTGATCTGATAACGTGTTACTAGTGTAAATGCTTTGTATAGAGCTTTGCCTTGCAATAGCATTTTCCTAAGGAAGAAAAGAGGTAGAAGATTACAAATCCAGTTGAATAACTGGCAGAGATTAAAGTGGAGAATCGGTGGCTAATCGGTGCTCCCCTGCTGGAAAATCCCAGTCTGGACTCCACACACTGTGCAGTTGGTGTGCATGCTCGGGAGCTTATGTGTGCTGTTGGACCCAGCCTTTGTGGATATAGGCCTTCTCTTGAAACTGAGATCTAGTTAAAACTATTATTTGGTTACTCTCAAATTTGAAAAATGTCCAGGCTGGTATTTTGTGCAGTTCCATTGCGCTTTTCGAAAACAAAGTTCTTCCAGACATTTGACACTTGCTGGGCCTTTCGCATCAAGTATGTTAAGCTGAATCAGACTTTGGTCTGTGCAGGCTGTTGTGCTTCCTGAGACAGATGGAAAAGATGTAGCATATATTTTAACTAGATAGTTACGGAAGATTTTCAAAGGACGAAAGTGATAAGCAGCGCCTTCTACAGGCTTGTAACTTCTTCGTGTTTCTTTTCCTTGGTCTATCTGGAGATGCTATCCATCCTAATACACTACAGCCATTTAAATTTGCACACAAAAATACACTTGTCTGTCCAATGCCCAATAGCGCAGAATGCCACAGCTCCCAGGTGGCAGCTGGGAGCCCAGCACCAAGCGCACCAACCCTTATCACCCCTTATTTACTGTCCGTAGGGAAGTGGCATCCAGGGTAAGGATGGAGTCAGTGAGACTGCTCAGGTGAGCAAGACTGCTATTTTGGGGTACCTCGCTCTCATCAGCAATGCTAAAACTACTCAGCTAAGCGAGGCTAATAATATTTGGCTGTGTGTATGGAGAATTGTGTTCTTTCCATTAAACAAAACGTGACCGCCACAGGTTCTCCTTTTCTGGTGTAAACACAATGTCTGCACCGACCAGGGAACCTCTACACTAGTGCTGCTGATTCCAAATAAAGTAATGGTGACAGGACCCTTCCTGGGAGCTTACTCTGCCAAATTCATAATGCAGCAATGCAAGAAAATGAACTAATTGGACCAGATCCTCACAACTGTTGTAAATCTTGGTCACCTTATGGACTTTGCTGGAAGTTTGCCAGTGTACACCAGGAAACAAATGGGATCATTGTCCTTCTTATTCCCTACCACCCCTATGTATATTTTATTTTACTTTCAGTATTTATATGTGACTCTTTCTTGGAGGAAATCCTTTGCTTGCCTATTTTTTTTTCCTCTGACCTTCTGCGAGCAGTTTTGCAGGGTAGAAATGTGGTTTGTTACCAAGCTTCAGTGCATGTTGCCCATCCTTTCCCCTTCCCCCTCCTCTGCTGCTTTGCGGAGCAGATGGTGCTAATTCCCGTGGTGGCTCTTGATGCAGCTGAGGTCTCTTCCCTGATACCTCCACTATATCATGGAAACTCCCTGTGGCCTTTTTGGAGAAGAGAACACACAGTTGATTATTGTCTTTTGTTTATGACTTTTAAGATCCTATTAGGATTATAATTCTTTCTGCTGTTCTCTTCCACCTCCCCTTCCAACCTGTCCCAAAGATCTTTGGTCTGAAACTCCCTGCAACTTGGGGAATATTCCTTTTCATTACTGTTGTTAGTTATATTATTTTGCATTCCTACAGACACCCACCCACCACATGTTTACCTTTGTAAGCATTCTTCCATTTTGATTGTATTTACTTTTTTTTTTTTTCCAAGCAGAAATGCTGACTCTTTACATATAACAAAGGTCATTCTATTGTTTTCTGTTTCAATTTAGAGGCTGAAGCACCACTAATTGCCATTTTTAATTAGCCCCTTCTTTAGTGCCCCTTTTCTCATCCTTTGGACTTCTCCCTGTCTTGCATTATACAAGTACAACAGGGTGATTGCTAAAAAATATCTACCTCTCCACTGGGCCACCTATGTATCCTGCCCACACCTCTCAGACACCCTGTGATGTCTTTTGGTCCCCTTATCTGGTTCTTGCACCACATCCTTGTCTTCAATGCAGTGCACTGCTCTCTCCAGACTTTTCTGATTCTTTTCGACCATATTCTTTCCTCTTTACAACTAATTCAGCGGTTTTAAATCGGTGAAATCAGGAATAGAATTTCACCTTGCATATCTGATTGCTTTATTTCTTGTGCCAGCTTCTCTCCTAGTTGAACTTGCTGTGTTGCTCCAGCATTCTCCTGCTACAGATGTCTCTGTGCGTTTTCTCATACCATGTAATGATGCCTCCTCAACCCTGTGCATTGTGCTACTCAACTTTCCTCCAAACCACTCACAAAATCCACTCCTTTTAGGCTAGCCTTCCTTTGCTGTTCTCCACCCTTGCCTTTTATGCCAGATACAAAGCCAAATCCTGACGCTACTGAAGTAATTTGAAATGTTGCCATTTGCTGCACTGAGATGAAGACTGAATTCACTGTGTACAGATTTAAATATTATGAATGGGGGGGAAGTGTGGAATGAAGCGACATACAAAAAAGAATCATTAAGTTCATTACACCCGCTGAACAGATCCTGTGAGCTCTCACTGTTGTGGTATGTGTCCTCTTGTGCCGCTGTTTTTTGTCACCCTTGCCGTGCTATGCTTAATTTAGATTGTAAATGCCTCACATCAGACTCTTTCTGTTTCATTTCTTCTTACTGTGGCCTGTTCACCTATGGCATTGTGCACATGTAGTAACTCAAGGAGATGTAGTCTTCTGAAAATTTTACCCTGTTTAAGCAATTAAAAAAATTATAATAAATAAATCACCTTTTCATGGTTCTAAACAGGAAACCTCTGAGCAGTGGTCAGGATCTCAGTGGAATGTCTAGCTTCACTGCGTGACCGGACATGCAGTGACCACAGTAAGGGGCAGGACAGAAGCCTGTGGAGGAATATTTTGCTCAACAGCCTGTTCCAGGCTGAGGGGTATAAATCCTTAAAATTCTTTGTATGGGCAGGTGTAGTTTTCTTTTGAAAATACGCACACAGAAATAACCTCAGTAGGGTCTTCATCAAGTACTCGCCCTGGTTCTGTATTATGAGAGTGGACAAGCAGCAATCCTGTTTCTTCTTACTGTACTATGTAAAGTCTTCTGCATCCCATCAGCTTCTCAGGTGAATCCTTAAAGGCCTGAGCCGTCCCAGTGACATAATGTTTTAGAGTAGCTGTTGTTTTGTAGAGAGCATTGGGTTTGGTCCAGGCAGTCCTAATGATGTGCTGAGTGGTGGTTATGTCCAAAATGAAACAGGCAAGAGGAGCGCTGTACAGCTGGAGCTCAGGCTGCCGGTGGGGAGCCAAGCACGCCGTTTCTGGGGAGCTGCATGACTCTGCTCTTCACCCCTTGTTCACTAGTAAGTGGCCAGTGGCTTTCGTGAGATAGCATGATGTATTCCAGTTACGTCAAACTCTGATACTGCCTGATAGCAATGGCACAACGGATTCAACTTTATTTTGCAGATATCACAAGCTAATTTCATTCTTACTGAAGTCACTGGCTAAACAAAGCCAACATTCCTCTCTGATATGTATGAGATTATTTTTTTTTCCACCTCCTTTTTCTTTCTGGGCTTTAAGTTCACTTTAAAACATCGAAGATCTGATTCTCCTCTTGCTCCTGGATTTCACTGTTTTAATTTCTACAACTTGCACAGTTCTCTTAGTTTAGAGAGGTGATAAAAGAAAAAGAGAGTCTCTTTCATGTCATGTGAAAAGCTAGTGGTGGCATGGTGGACTGGGAGAGAGCTGCTCTGAGCATCAGCTAGCAGGGAAGGTCTGTCTATCTTGCTGCATCTGTTTCTTTGATATTTGAACAGGACTCTTTTGAGACAGCCTCTGTCACTCCTTAATTAGCCTGTCACTCCAGGGAGTGAAAAAAAACTCCACCAAAAAAAACCTTGGGACGGGAATCTAATCTGGCTTTCCTGGATGACAGGGCACAGCACAAAGCTGGCCACAGAAATATGTATTTAAATAAATTGCTTCACATTTACACATTAACCCTTGAGCAAGTGGCTTGTGTTCCTTAAAGAATCTACTTTGTAATTGACTGATTCCCCATCTTTTGCTAAGGCAAATGAAGGAGCATATCTGGGAGAGTCCAATCAATCATCTGTTGCTGCAATTACTCCTTCTATTCTGTCTTTTCTGTCCTAGAAATCCTCCTCTATCCCACTACCAGACAAGTCTCAGAGTAAAAACCTTCTGTTGTGACCATTCTTAGTGTTCTGTGGTCTAAGAAGTAATGGTGGGAAGTGGTTTCAGGCAGGAATCTCAGCACATCTCTAGTAAGCATAAAGGTGCTCATGAGAATAGTGGGGAAGGGAGATCTACAACCCTCTGCCATATGCTGTCCTCTAGGATACTGGTGAAATAATTGGATAGCTGACTGGGAATTTGTGTGTCTCCACATGATCGGCTCATGCGTACTTGAGGAACAGCTTCAGTCTCTGTCCTTAGGGTCTCAACTGGAACAAAAGTTATCACAGGAGTAAGTAAAAATTTTAAACCAGGCTGGGATGTCTTGCTGTGTGGGGGACAGAAGTTTTAGCGAGAGCCAGTCACAAGCTCCAGAACATGTTTGAGCCAAGGAGAAGAATGGCTATTGCGGGAATTACAGCAAATGCAAAACACAGGCTTGGTTATTGTTTCAGTCACTTCTGAGCAGTCAGTAGCCCATTAATTTAACTCTTATGAACAGGTGTCTCTTTTTATGCAAGAAACAAGAATCCACGTTCTCAAGTACATAGCTCTGTTACAGTGCTTTCACCTAGTATTTTTAGCTAATACAACAAGTCCAATAACTCTGATACTCTGCAAAATAAGCGCTGAAGTCTTAACATGTACCTTGATTTTCTTCCTAAGGTCAGCTGCCACTTTAATTTCTCTACAACCTTGATTTTCCTGCTAGAAAAGATAGGCACACTGTATTAAATCTTTTTGTTTTGTTTCTGTAACATAGTATTTTCTCCAAACAATATTTAACTAGAGAGTTCATCTTTGGCACAAGTCTGACTTCACTAGAATTACAGCAGAAACAAATTTTGTCTCTAGAAACCAAGTAATGGATCAAAGATTTATAATTAGAATATCTTGTGCCCTGTGGTCCTGTAAACGTTTTCCACATCAGAGGCAAGGTCTTCATTAGGATAAATGAGATAACACACTTTACTTCAGGCTTGTAGTAGCCATGTAGGCTTTTTTATCTCCCCATTTAAACAGATTTAACTGAAGTTAGTTCTTGTTGCTGGATTTCAAGACCTGTTGACTTAAATCTCCTTCTTGATGAGCCTGTCCAATATCGTCAGCAGGATCGGAAACTTTCCCACAGGCTGTTCTGCCAATCTGCACCAATACTGGACCTTGAATATGCAAGACAACTAGATCCTTCTTATTCTTTCAGTTAGAAAGTAAATGGGTAAACAGTTGATTTAAGGTTAATCAATATATTACTTATCTAAAGCAAAATAAAGCCATATGGAAAGACATTGAGTTAAATGCATACTTGTTTTAACCAGTGTAGTTAGCCCTGAAACAGACATCTTTTGATGAGTGATGTTGCAATTATAAGCTGCTTGTGACTTCCTTGCTTCCAGAAATTACTGCTGCCCCAGCCTCCTAGCAGAGCAGTTGGAGTGCAACTGCTTTCCTTTCAGGTGAAATCAGTTGGTTTAGTTCTGACCACCAATTTAAACTATATAAGCTAACCCAGTTTGTTTTGCTTGATGTAAAGTAGGGACCTCCTTCAACAAAACTGGGGCAGCAACTTCTGATATGGTGGTACTCTAACCGTTGCAGCTGAAGCTAGATGAGGGCTTGTGTGCACAGCAGAAATTGGCACAATTTCCCTAGAAATGCCTTCAGAAATGTTTTTGGCACGTGTGGTGATGGAGAAATAGGCTTCCTGTGGTACAGGTGCTCATGCTATCATCACCTGACCACTACTGACTGGATTTAGGCTCCCCCAAACACAACGTGAGGATGCAGACTGCATGAAATTCTCTCAAAGTATTTCTCTCTAGTTTTCTCCCAGTCCCCCTTTATTTCAAAGTGTGGCTGAAAACTACAAATTTTGTTAGTGTTCACTACAGATCTAAAAGTCTCAGAATCGGAGCTTTTTGTACTTCACAAGGGCGGTATTACTTGCCAGTAACTCTTTTTGTTGATGGATCTTCATAGTTATGTATGAACCACATAGAGAAAAAGAAAATGGTCAGGTTGTGTGTTGACCTGCACCAGTTGATGGTACTCCAGCATCTAACAGATAAAGTGTAACTCTGCGTGCACTCCTCACTTGTCCCACGGGTATAAAGAGCAGAAGTTACATTCAGAGGCAGTTGTACAAATGCTTGTTATTGTACTCTACATCAGGAGAACCCTTAGTAAGAACAGTACAAACAAGTTCAGATTTAATAAGAAGCAACTTCAGCTTTTACCAGAATCGAACCTTCTTGGATGACAGATTTCTGAAAAGTAAAAATTTCCTCCTCTATTGCTTCCATATTCCAGCTTGCAGAAAGGAGTAGAAAATCCAAAATAGAGTGAAAGTGCTCTTGCGGGATAGCGAGCCTGCTGGGAAGGCAGACGCTTCTGCTGTCCCGGAGGAGGGCTGTGCTCAAGTGGAATCTTAGCTCAGTTGTGCCAGACCGGGCAGTTTCTGTCCAAATCACAACTGAACTGATTTGCTAGTGAGATTCCAAGGTGGCTGGCTAGAGAGCTGTAATAAAACTTCCAAAAGCAGTGAATTAGTCCTGAAACAATTTGCCAGCTTTGTGTGCCTGCCCCAAATGCAGGTGTTTGAGAGGAGGCTGTTTATTTTAGTTTACAGAGATTTCTATAGACTAAAATTTAGTTGTGGATTTCCTATATAGGTCTTATTCAAGTATGAGGATATGTATGTTATGAAATATTTATAAGGATGGTTACAACATGGAAACATGTTGTCTGTTTCTGGCTGTACAAGTTTTGGAGGAAGAAGATGGAAAAGTAATCTGCATTAGAGGAATTAAAGGGACTACTAGCATGAAACTCAGATTCAGTAGAAGACTCAGATATTAGATTTGTCTTATACTTGTTTTTAATTGTTTTTCTATTTTTCATATATTTTTTTCTCATCTATTCTGTATGAATACAAAAAATCACAGTGAAAAACAGTGATATCCAAATAAAAGCAAAGAATGAAAAAACTGCAGTGTAGGCAAGCGGAGGAGCATTAGCTTTTATTTTTTTTCCTAGTGTCTTCCTTACAGTGACCTTCAGCATGACTTATGTTAACAGGAGGTTAAAAAAACCTTCTGATAGGAATGTGACTTTGAAGTTTGTCGTGTTCCTTTTACTGAAAGCTTTGTTACAAAAGACCCCCAGCCTTTCCTACCCCACTGTAGAGAGGCCTGGGGCTGCTGTGAGGTTTTTGTTGTGGGTGGAACAGAAGGTGAGTGCTTTTCCCAGGAGAGTTCACAGCCTAGTGTGAGTATTACAAATTCACCACACAACTCCTCTTCCTTCTCCCCATAGGAATAAGTTTGTCTTTTGTTTTCATGAGGTCAAATTCACTGATGAGTTTTAGTGGAATGTGGTCTGCCCCTGGTGTGCATTTTACTCATATGATAATTCTGTAGGATCTCCAGCAATCATGGTGTGTCAGGACCTCCACCTCAGAGCTGACTTGGGCATCTGCTCAGGGTTCCATTAACATCAAGTTTGGGCTTTGATTCAGTAGTGACTCACTGAGGGCAGAGGACTGCTTCATGAAGTACCAACTATGCAGTCTGTACTGCCTGAGGTTTCAAACTCATAGAAAGACAGAAACTCCTCTGAAAGATGTGCCCAAGTATTTCGTAATACACCAGTGTAAGGAGGGCAAATGCTGGGGACCAGTAACCATTCTGGTGAGAAATCTTTCATAATTGTGGCACATCCCAGGAGATTCTGATTTATTTCTGGAGCCAACAGGACTTTGGCAGGTAGGAGCTTGTTCTGGACCCCCTTCCTACCAGTGACATACTTGACATCACCCACAGTACTTGGTGGTTGTGTTGGCTGCAGTGTGAACTGATCCAGAAGCAGCTAAGGTTCTGCATGTTTGTTTGTTTTAACGTATCACAGAAGATTGCTGAGGCTACCAAGAGCGTTGGGGAGGAATATTTATTTATTTATAGGCACACTGTTTACATATCATAGCTTGATGAAAGGCTGAACTCATTACACTTGATCTGAACATGTGACTCTGTAGTTATCTGCATCACGCTGAATGGCTGTTGGCCAAGGCAATATCTGTACGTACACTAAGCGGCAGTTGTGCAGCCGAAGCAGTTGTTCTCTTCCAGTTTGTCTTTGCCTCTGCTGAAAGTTAATGTCCCCTTGGTGTGCCAGCTAAGCTCCTCCTTTTAGTTATCTATTTAAAATATAATGTAGATTAGCATAAAGATATAATTTAAGCAGTAGGTCTCTTTACTGGAGTTTATCTTAGCTGGTGAAGGTTAGGGAATGCTTGCACAAGCCCCTTGACTAGTAGCAAGGGTGGTAACTTCTGGCTGAGGCCTTGGGGATTAAGTGGGAGTGGCAGACACTGTGTACCATGGTGGCACTTGGAGGACAAGTGACAACAACCTTCATGGTTCTTTATTTAAGTCCTGTTTTACCTAAGTAGTCTCCACTGGCAGCAACATTAATTGAAATGGAATACACTGTTCATAAAGATTTCTTTCTGTATCGCCATTGTGATTTAGTATAATGGGTTTCTGTAGTATACAGAAAAAAGGAGAGCGGGGATAAAAAGTCAAAGCAGATGCATTTCTGCTTCTAAGCAGAGTGAAGCTCCATCATATCTTGCTATGGTGCATCCAGCATGAATAGTATCACAAGGGTTGTGCCTGCTGCTTATGAATGGTTCTTTTTGAAAGAGAGACACTTTTTTGCTGATATGTTATGTTGACAAATGCGCAAGAGTAACTGTGCTCCCTGTTGACAGGGTGGCTTATGAGTAGCATGTAGACTATCCATTTGGAAAGAATTTCTGTGCTGTCTCTCAGGCGGTGCTGTCTCACTAAACACTGCCTCTTTCTTTGGAGTCTTTTCTATTGGTGATTCTTCACAGTATCATCTACGGGAACAGGGAACCACATTTGGACTTGTGTCAAGAGTAATCTCTTAATGAGAGATCTCCCCATGTTTTTTATTATCTTTGTACTTGAAAGTACATTAATGACTTCCTTGCATACCAAGCAGAGAAACTGGACAGAGTGGTTAGAAGGATGTATGGTTGGTAGCACAGGATGAGAGAAGAAAGTGGTAGCATAACAGAGCAAGAAGAAGTAGCAAGGAAAGTTGAACTTTGTGGCCTCATGGAAAGTCCAAGGTGTCAGGCACAGTAATATTGACTAGTCTGTTCCTGGGAAAACTGTCTCATCCTCTTCAGAGTGTCTGTATGATCACACTTAATTTGCAGCATGGATGGCAGAAACTTTGAAGGTGCTAACAGAGTAAAATGAGGCTGAAATAACAAGTTCATGACTTCTCAGGGTGAAGATCCTTCAGAGATGTTGAAACAACAAAGACAACTCCTATAACCTCCTTGCTTCCATCTCTTTCAAAATATATAAAAAAAAAAAAAGACTGCATCATTGAAGGATGTGTAGGATTTGCTGACTGATAGCGTAGGTCCACAACTGGCTTAAGCCAGTGCTGCAGTCTTGTCTTCGCAGCTGTCCCTGACTGCACGTCCCAACCCTGACACTACTTTTTGTTGTACCAGCCATGGAGTAGTTCAGGCCAGAGAACCAACTGCACTTAAAACTGTTTTGTTTTGGTTTTTTTTTTACATTGTTGTTTTACATTTAGTGATTATGCGAGAGCTTGTGCTGGCATAAGGGGTAGAGCAGTGTGAGGGTGGGAACAGTGGCAAGAGAAGGGTAGAGGACATTTATTTTAAGGTCAGTGCTAGCTATTGCTGGCTTAAACTGATTGTGGGACTATGGCACAGAGTGGCCGTGTAGTAGTCAGGGAAGGAGATAAAGCATGTCTGGTTGATTAAAATAGTGCAGGTGTTAAAGCTAATGTAGCAGGTCCTGTGCTTGGAGATGGTTCATGTCCTCCCTGTGCCTTTAGCTCCTCTATCAGAAAAAGTACAGATAACTCCCTCAAGGGGCTCCTGTGGAGTTTAATTCAGTAAAGCCCTCAGGAGGGGAGGTTTACCGAGATAGGCAGTGTTTGTAGATTAGAACCAGGTGCCTGTGCTGACCAAGAAAGTTTTCAGCATTTACATATAGCTGGGACTGTGTGATTTTCTCCGGCCTGGTGCAGACCTTCCTTCAGCAATGGGGATCCCTGGCTTGTGCTGCATGATCTGGCCTGCAGCCTTCAGCGACGAAAAATAGGGCTAAGGCAGTGTGTGTGCCTGTGCGTTCAGAGGGACAGTGCTTGCAGGGAAGAAGTGCCACCTTGTCCTCAACGATGTTTTCTGATTACAAATTTGTCTCTATATAAGTGGCAGAGTGTCAACTTTCACCAAGACTCTATCCTTAAGTAGATTATATTAGGTAGCACCTGCACCTGCATGATAGGGGAGGTAGTACAAAGCAATTGATCTAGTAGCCTCTCAGCTGGGAGAACAAGAGCAGGATGCTGTTTGAAAGGTCTTTGGTAGTGAAATTTGCTACTGGTTGCTTCCTTTTGGTATATACCCCGAGGCCCTGTCTAGTTTGCAGACACTCCAGAAGGAGAAGAATAAGCCACGCTGACAGCAGGGAAGATTTGTTGATGATGCTGAGGGGTATGAAGAGGTGATCTCTAATTTTGGTTTGAATGGGGACTATTGTAACATTAATGAAAGAGAACAGTAGTCTGGAGAAGGGGCCTACCTTCTTCTCACTTGCTTCCTTGTAGCTCTGCTAAGCAGACATCTTTCTGATTACTCTTGGTTTTCCTCACGAAAAGTTCACATGTGCAATAATTTTGTTTAAATCTGATTCTGTTAAAGAGGGCAAAGCAAGATAGACCATTAGGTCCCCTGGAACATGCTAGGTTTAGAGCAAAAGCTGAGGTTTGGATTTTACAAGAAGATTGATGCTTCAGTTTGCTTCTGTGTATTTCCAATGCTACTGATCAGTTATGTCTCAAGTCATGTGTCATTTTACTATTTTAACATATTCCTAGGTCAAAAAGTACTCTTGAATACACCATCAACTGTCACAGAATCATAGAATCATTCAGGTTAGAAAAGACCCTTAAGGTCATTGAGTCCAAACGTAAACCTAACACTGCCCAGTCCACCACTAAACCATGACCCTAAGCACCACATTTACACATGTTTTAAATACCTCCAGGGATGGTGACTCAACCACTTCCCTGGGCAGCCTGGTCCAATGCTTGACAACCCTTTCAGTGAAGAAATTTTTCCTAATATCCAATCTAAACCTCCCCTGGTATAACCTGAGGCCATTTGCCCTTGTCCTATCACTTGTTACTTGGGAAAAGAGACCAACACCATAAACTAGCTTCCTTATGGAAGATTCCTTTTTTCTTCTTTTATCTACCAGCAATATAACAAATGCACTTTTACCTTCTCTTGGCCAAGTAGATGGATCATAACGATATTGTAAGCATGAAATTGTGTTACTTTGCAAAAATGTCCCACTCACTAGTGTAACTTGAGTGAGCTCTGGCTTTGTGTCTGCATCTCTTTTGTTCTGGAGATGTTCCCATCTTCCTGCACTATGCATGTGTGAGTGGAAGAGAAATCAAATACCATACTATCTGGTGTACTTTCATTTCTGGCTCTTTTTTTGACTCTACATTTTAGCATGTTCTGATTCTTGTAAGAACATCAAGTTGTAGTTCTGTCTCAGAACAGCTTGTTATCACTATTTAAAAATAGTTCCTGAGATGACCTCACCTCTGAAAAAAATATTTTGGTGTTTTTCCCCACAGGTTGTTAACCTAACGGCACTTGACAGCACTTACTCAGATGGCATTCTTTGAACAAGTTTTGAGTGTGTGCAGGGACAGTGGGTGAGAAGCAAACGTACAAAATTTCCTGCAGGAGGAGATGGGATGAGAAGTATGGGGCATCCTGCATGAGGTGCCTGCCTGGGGCTCTGCTGGACTCCCTGGGCCTTACCATGCCTCTCAGCCAAACCTGCCTGGGCTCCCAGTTTAGTAGGAATGGTGAGCAGTTGGTCAGCACTTCCAATCCTGGAGGTTTTCCACGTAACAAAGCCTGTGGTGCTTCTGGGTCAGCTTCCTCTCTGGTTCTCAGCTGATTTAAGTCAAAAAAGGATATAAGGACAGAGTGATTTTTGCTGAAAAAAATGGAAAGCATGAGAATAAACCTAACAGACACTGCTTTGACCAAAGCCAGAACAGGGGCAAGAGGAAGGGAAACTACTAGTTCTTCTAGGAAATCAAAAGACATTCATCAAAAGACAGTCCCGTGTATCCACCTGGCAGGAACACACAAGTTTATTTTTGTTCTGGGAAGCTGTTTTTGGATCTCTGAAATCTAACCCTTGTTATGGCAAGTTTGAGGAGTTTGCTGAGTATCAGACTGCTGAGGAATTTGTTTTGTTATATTTTCGTCTCCTTCCTTCTGCTCCTCCCCAAGGAAGACATCTTTTCAAGTTCCTGCCCCCTCCCAAAATACCATAGTAACCCACCAACTTTGCCAGAAAATGCTTAGCACATTAACGGGTTTAAGTGTCATAGTTGTAATCGCTCAGAAGGCCACAGAGCTGCATAGATTTCATTCCAGTATCCTTTCCAGCTGGTGGCTTTTTGACAGCACTCAGTGGGCAGAGTTACAGACTCATGAAGCCCATGGTACAGATGAAATATGAGTTACTGCACTGCACAGAGAGGATAGTTGTGTATATGTGGATGTGGCAGAGGGAGGAGGGTTATGAGATCAGCTGGGTGTCTGTAGTGAGAGAAGTGTGAAATGGCAAGGGTCAGTTTTCCATTACATAGTGTCCAAATAAAAATGGTTGTTATTATTGAGGTTATCTGTTCTAGAGTAAAAAGAAAAAAAAAAAAAAAAGGGTCAGCACTGCCCTATCCAGCATTCTCTGTAAATAAGCTGTATTTATGCCCAGTTGTTTTGGCTGGCTTGAATGATTCCTGTCTCCTCTAACTTATTCTGTAATTGCCTGTGTGCCAGATTCTGCTCACAGCTTCAGGGGTATGACATCAGGAACCATTCTTCCCATGTCAATGGAGTTATGCCGATTTTTTTTTTTTTTTTTTAACCTGGTGCAAACTGGGAACACTTCTTGGTCACTGTCTGTATTAACACCTGTTAGCAAGAATAGAGAGGCCCCCATGCTGCTGAATGGAGCCAGACAGCTGCTTATCTCTCTTGCAGATGTTCCTGTCTTTTTGTCTGCTTGGTGTGAGGAGGCATGATGGAGCACAGGAATGTGTCGACATCCTTTCCATTCCCTTCCCTGCTGGTCTAGGGGAGCCAAAAATGAGAGGGGACTAGGGACCCATTTATCAAAGTGAGTGGGGGAATGCTTAATAATCTCCTCTTTTCCTGAGCATGGGATCTGACTTTTTGGCTGTGGCTGCAGGCAGAACTGTGAGCAGGAATGTATACAGAGAGAATAGGTACTTCTCTTTTCCCAAAATGATGGTACTTCAGGCTGTTGTTGTGCAAAAGCTGCTTTCAGACTGCCTTCTGGGTTCAGGCAGAGTCCCGCTCTCACCTTCCCCTCGCAGAACCTTGCAGCAGACTGGCTCAGGAGCTGCTACACGATGGAAAAGGCAGAGTGCTGATGATCACACACCTGATGGGCACTACCACACTTCTTCAGAGCCAGTGGCCCCGTCCCAAGTTGTTTCCAGCCTGCGAGCTCCTCCCTTGAACAGGGCAAATTGAACTTTTGCCTCCATGAAAAACGGTCTCTTCCAGGTCCCTTTGCCTTTTGAGCTCGGCAGGAACCTGGATCCCTTCTCTCACAAAGGTAAGATATTGCCGATTATTTCCTGCACTCTGCAGTGCCACGCGTTTCCTGCGAAGTTCAGCACTCGCCCCAGCCTGTAACTGCTTTCTGGGCCTACAGGAATTTAGCAAGAGCTCTGAGCTCTCCCACAGAGGTTGAGCACTACCAACTAGTGATCAGAGGTATGCTGCTGCTTCCTGTGAAGTAGGGGCTCCTGGATTCCCTTTCCAACTTTGAACACTAGATGAGGTCTGAATCCCATCAGGGAACAGTGCTTTGAGTTCTGCCCTGCAACATAGCCTGTCAGTACTGGGCTGTAAATACCTTTAATAACTTCACATCGGCATTTCCTAGCTACAGAGCACAACCAGCTTGTAGCTCCGAGGAAGCATGTCCAACCACGCTGCAGGCAGGGAAGCTTGGCTAGAAACACTCAGGTTTGAGAGCAGCTGTACACCAGTGTCATGGCAAGATCCTGCAAGGGCTTGGTTAGGAGGTTTTTTTGTAATCTTTGCTCATCATTTGGAGACACAGTGTGTTGGAGTGGTTGGACATTGTCTCTGGATTGAGACAGGACCCAACCAGTCCTGTCTACAGGGAGGAGCAGAGTCCACCTAGAACAAGAAAAGGAGGAGGTGCTTGTGTTTGTCTGCTTTTTTTTGCAAACTTCTACATGGTCCACTCTGTGGACCAAGCAACACAGTTGCTTACACCAGGTTGTCATAGTTACCTACTCTCAAAAGAAAAGAAAAATATCAAGGAGGAACATTCAGGTTTTGCAAAATTGATAGGCTACTACACTCTTTTATTGTTACTTTAGGACAAGAGCAAAGTGTCTAATGCAACATACTGTCTCTTAAAAACAAACAGAAGCAGCAATACCCCACAACTCCAAGTCTTTCTTCCAGTATTTCCCCAACATTGTATAAGACTACAAATGCAAGTGGCGTGTTTTAAACAGGTGTAGAATTGTGCCTCGCTGCTTCCTGTATTTCAGTACCTGCTATCTGATTGGAACAGGAGTGCAGGTATTGAGTGCCTGTGTGCCCAGTGTCTTGGTAACACCTGATTATGCAGTCACTGAATCACCAGCCCCTTGCTTTTCTTTGTCCAGAGCTGGAGTACGTCTCCATCCACCTTTCTCGTCTCCCACTGCTTAGACACATGGTGCAGTCACGCACTGGGCTGAGCTCCTGCTTGTGCCAAATCCACCATGCTGTGGAAGGAGGATGTTACAGTGCTGGAACCAATTGCAGCATAAAGAAGCCAAGAAATGCATGAAAAAAAGGAATTGTGTTTAAATCATCACATCAAATAAAAGAAAACCCAAATAAATGTGAAGAGAACATGAAATTTCCTCTTTGATGTTCTGTGCTGGGAAGGTTTCAATCTCTTTTTAAAGCACCTCCTCCACCCCCTTGCTTCTTATGGGATTGTATCCAATATTCCAGTGTTCATGTAATGCCTTGACTTTGCTATCATTCTTCTCGGGATAATTATAGGTTAGTATAATGTACCTATTGTTCTGTTCTACAAAGCAGCACTGTCATACGGATGGCAGGGGTGGGGTGGGGGGGATCTCTGTGTGTTCTCCTGCATCCACACTGTGTCTTTAATTAGTGTTCTTCCTTGTCTTTCCTTTTTTTTTTTTTTTTTTTTCCCCTTCCCATGATGAACGCCACCGAGCACTTTCCCTTCTCAGAATGTTGATCTCCTTTTCCAGTTACACTGGTGCCCTGTTTTTTGGGTTTGGCTGAGTTAATTCTCATCATAGCAGGTTTGTCTTTCAGGTGAAAATAATATGAAACCCAAGTAATGAGCTATTGGTATTTATAGAGAAAGCAGATAAATGATTATTTCCCAAACCTTATTACTTGAGTCTCTTATATCATCTTGCCTGATTTTTCCTAAATTCAGAAAGAAGAAGAAGAAACCTACCCCGTGCCCAGGGGCTCCACTCTGCATTTGGGCCCTGCTGCACAAGGCACTGCATAAACATGTACTAACACAGTCCCTGACTTTGAGCGCTCACACGTTTTTCTGTAACAGCATTTGTCTTTGCCCTCCAGGTGCAGGTGTGGGAGACTGCTGTTGAGTGTTGTAAAGTGTTTTTGGTGCTGGGGCTTCGCTAGACAAGGTGCTGAGTATATTCCTGGGTACTTGAGAAATAAAAGGAAAGGCTGAAGAGCCCGGTTAAGTCTTTGTTGCTGTACACAGGAGATAAATGTTGGTTCATACTTGGTGGAGAAGCTGTGTAATCAGTTGCTCACTTTCTGTTGTTGCCACCTCCAAGATAAATAATATTCAGGGCTGGTGCTGTATTTTAGCCAGTAAGGCTGTATAAGCAAATAGGTTCATCTTGATTAGCTGCTGTTTATTTCGCTGTAAACTACTTTTTGCCTTTGAGTCAAACAAGTGGTCTGGAGAGATGGTTCCTGACTAGCCCATCAAAGGAAAACAGTAGTGGGGTGGTTTTTTATTTTTCAGGACTTCACACAACTTCCTCCTCTTTGAATGTGGGTTTACCAGAATGATGAAATGGGAAACCTCCAAACTACTGCATTTTTAAAGCCTATTGTTATAAAGGAGGGAATTACAGATTTTGGAAGAATCTGGATTAAAACCCTTCTGCTAGCAACGAGGGTGCCTCAAGTGCATGCAACTTCCCTGCTATAAGAGTGGACAGAAGCGTGTTCAGAGGTCAGAACTCTGTCTCCTCTTCTGCATCCCTGAACTTCCTCTTGCTCCTGATGCACAAAGCCAAAGTGCAGAGTTTTCACTGGAATGTCTCTTTTTCAAAACACTTTACATGAATCTTGGAGAGATAGGAAGATCCATCCAACAACGTCATTGCTAGATTGTTCTGCCACAGGAAATGATTTCTAGTCCGAAGCCTTTAAAATCGTTGATGTCTCCATACACCTGTGCAGACTTGCAAATCTAAAAAAAGTGTAGTGTCTATCTGTGGGTGTGTGAAATGGAGGAAGAAGGACTCGGTGAATGGAAATGGACTTCTTCCTGTGCCCTGAGAATGTGATCTTTTTAAAACAAAAATTAATCTCTTTCATAATGATAATTTCTAGAATTGTGTCTCCAAAACAAAAGAACCAACACAGATGCACGATTTGGCAAGCCGCAAATATTAAACAGCCAACCTCTTTCTCCCTGGTGTAATTCTATGGACTTCAAGGGAATTACACCAGTGGCAGTGAATCTGGCCTAAAATGCCTTTGACAGATTTGGGTTTTTATGTCTGCTGTCCTGAGTAATGCCGAATGAGATGTGATGCTTTGGAGATGGATGAAATCTGGTGTTCGGTGCAGCGTGCTGAGGAGCACGCTCACGTGTGGGCACACTCATGTCTGCGCAAGCGCACGCGTATTGATTGCTCGCTGGGGATGTTCCCAGAACTGAGACGTGCTTGCCAGGTGTGTTTGCAAGCCAGCTCTGGCTGTGTTGTGTGTGTTGGAGAAGCACAGGGATGCTCCTCACAACTGCTGCTTGCCTTGTGCTTACTTATTGTATTTCTCCTTTGTATCCTGAAGTGGAAACTGCAGGTTAATCCCAGTCAAATCCTGTAAACGATTGCCCCTGTTGGACCAGACCCAGAAAAATTCCTCCTGCTGGCTTAAGCGTATTTACATACCACAGGTCATTACAAGTTGGCGCTCACCTTTGTATTCCTTCCCACGTGTCAAAGCAGAGTTATTGGTTCATTTTTCTTTTTTTTCTCCAGTATTTCTTCTATTTTCTAGGTTACCTTTTTTGAAGAAATAAGAAAGCCAAAAGAGTGATCCCCATGGGTCCTGACATCTGCTGCAGTCATTCTTACTGACTCAAAGGAGACCTAGGGAAGGAGAGGGAACAGTCTGGCTGCAGTCTCTTATTGTTTCTCTTCTGTGGGCCCCCACCCTGCACCCTCCTGGGCCTGCAATCCACTAACTAGCTCCTCCTGACTCCAGCTGTCATTTTTCCTTTTTATCTACTCCTCTCTCAAAGAACCAAATGTCATCTCTTGTTGTTCCTTTAGCTGGGGTCAGAGACTCCTTTATGTGCTTTACGCTGATCAAGGTTTTTTAACTGGGAATGAGAGCGATAATCAACTGCATGGTTGGGGAAGGGGAGAGATTAAATCTGAGAATTGCCAGTGATTGCCCCACGTGAAGAACAGCAGCTAGCAACACACATGCTATCATTATGCTCTTATGATTATTTTATTCCCTTAGTGACAGTAAAATGCTATCTGTAGTAGAAAGGTAGGACAAAGTCCATCCTTGTTTAGCCCTATGGTATTCAGTGCATTTTCAGTGGGGTAGAATTGGGAAAATTTAGATTTACAGTGAGGAGTGACTTGTATTTTCAGACCCTCTCCCTGGGAGATTTCAAGAAAGGGAGCAGGCAAATCAAAGATATGTTTGTGTTCTAAACTGAGGACCCATCTTTGTTCAAAAAACGGCAACCATTTTTATTTTCAATCTTGACTCTAGCTATGGGGAGGTTATTGGAGGGTGTAGTGGGATGTGACTTCTGCTGTGTCCTGACACTTCCACTTCTTCTGCCAGTTTTGGGGCATGCTGGCTGAATAAAAGTGGGGACAGGAAGGGTTCCTGGTGCTGCTTCAGTCTCTGCCCATGGTTTACTTTCCTGGTTTATTCAAGAGAATCAAGCTCCAGGGACCACAACAGATTTCAATCTGTAAGTTTCATAGTCAAACCTAGGAAGGTAAAACAAACAGGCTAAATGACGAGAATTACTTTTGGATTGATTAATTACTTTAATTTTAGTAGCCTAAACTGTCTCCTTCAATACACCCTTTTAAAAGTCTTGTCAGTCCCTCTAAAAACATCTTCTGTTGTTACAGAGCTATAGGAAGAATAGTACAAAGCATCCTGATTCTCCTTTTGCACTGATGGAAGTCAAAAGTACTCTGAAGTATGCAGGAACTGAGTCAGCCCTCTTCCAGAAAAGCATTTTCTTCATGAGAGAAAAATAGGCTGTATGTAGTTTGTTTAATTGAGGGAGCCCTGGCTGGTGGAGAAAGTGGTTTCACTAAACTCAAATTGCCAACTTTTGCCAAGATGTGTGTTAGGGCCTAACACACTTGTATTATTCTGTGTTTCTTCTCTAGGCAGTTGACAGTGATTTTGTTAACGCTTTCAAAATCTGTTACTTTCTTAGCAAATCCAGATCCTAGAAGCCAGGGACTGCATGAAAATTTTAGTTTTATACCTGAAATTTCTGGCTCTACTGGCTGTGGAAATACCTACATCTAAAATAATCTACAAGTTCAGAAACAGGATCCAACTCATGATTTTTTTGAGTGGCTTGATTTGGAAATATTGTAAAGTACCAAGTGCAGGTGGTAGGTGGAATACAGGAATTAAAATGGGAATATCAGGATTAAAAAAGACTTCTTTACCATAAATCCGAGGTTAAGCTTCTTGAACTGGGACTTCATCTCCTTCCTGCCTATTTTTCCAGTGAAAATAGGAGTGCCTGCATCTCAAGTTCAAGATGCAACCTATTAGTAAAGTTTCAGTCAAATACTACATTGTGAAGCTCCTGAATGTGGGGAGATGTGGAGTTGTGCCTGGCCTGACTTTTCCTGCTTACCTCTACTATGATGTTTCATCTCTAGCAGTTGGAATGGGCTTTATATACAGTTTTGAGGTCTGATCATCCCTTGTATGCATTGTGATATGAAAAGGAGGATGGATAGGAGTCATCCACAGTCCTAGAGATGCTTGTCAGCTATCTTCTTGGTCTCCTCCTTTGCCTTTCTCTGTAGCATGGGATATGAATCATCTTCTTGGACCATCTAAGCACATTTATCCTACGAATCCCTGGGAATTGTGCATGCCCTAGAACACTGGTGATGCCCTTTTTCTGGGGCAGATTATAGTACTTGAGAATCCTGGTCTTTTTTTACTATAGATATTACTCTTTTTTTTTAGAATACTGAGAATTTGGACCCAGTTTTTCGTGGACCTCTGTGTGCTAAATACCTTGTACATTATTTTATGGGGTTGCTGAAGAATGGGCTCCATCTTTCAGTTTTTAATTTCCAGTCCTTTGTTGCTCAAAGACACACAGTCCCTGCTGTGTGCTGTTCCATTTACTGCTCCCTTTTCACTCTTTACTGGCCATCTTTCCTTCCCTATTAAAGTCTGTAATTCCCAATGGTATTGCTGTTTTGTTCAGTGGGAGCCATGATTAACAGTTTCCTGATTGGACTGATTTGGATCGACACCTGTCTTTTCAACCCACCAGACTTTGAACAAATCCCTCAGTACACAGGCAAATACCAACACTGAAGCTGAGGCCTCATTCTTCTTCCATTTTGTGCAGGCTTTTTACCTTAGCAAAGTGAGTGTAAAATATCAGATATCAGTCTATGCAAGCTTTAATGGCAACCAAGTGTACAATCTCATGTGCAAATGATATTTCTGAAGTTCAGGTTCAGGTCTTAAATCCAGACTGAAGTTAAAATGTAATTTGTCATAGTTTGCCTGTCGCTGCAATATTAAACGTTTTAGGAAATCAAGTGGTATTTTTTCTGCTTCCACCTTTTTTTCCTGTGCTGTTGCTGTACTCAAATGTATTGACAGTTGCAATCACCTGGAAAGATATTATTACAGTACCCAGTTTGATCCTTCAGGATGTAACATAAACAAGTTCCTTAAATGACTAGAGAACATACAACCCCGAAGGAAGCAGATAATTGCAGAAACAAGGTACTGTATTTTTGCTGCCATTTTTGGAACACTAACAACTCTGTCTAAAAAGTGGGTATTGTTAGAACTTGGTCGTCTTCTTCTTTCTGCAGAACCGTGTGTTCTGGAATTCTTCTCCAGTATTTTATCAAGATTTTCTCTTTTATGCAGGCAGAATTAACAGAAAACAGGCAAGTAAACAAACCTAAGCAAAAGCATGTTTCTGAAGTGCCAGAATTTGGATATTAAAAACAATGTCAGCCTATAATAAATTATAACCATACCTGCTATCACCTTAAATCCTCTAGAAATTTTTGCCACAGATGCTTGCCAGATGCTGCAGCACTTTCCAGCTGTTTCTCCACTTTTGGATGCACCAGACAAAACTGAGAAACCTCATCAGCTGATGGACAAACTTATGAAGGGGAAAATGGAGTAGGAGCTCCAGAGTGGGAACAGACAGAATTTCATCTAAGATGCTGCTGACTGAAGACATAGATGCCAGCTGTTTATCAGCTGGCTTCATACTGAAGGTTAATTTTCCTTTAGCATGCTCTGTACTTGTTCTTCCTCCCTTCAATCTTTTGGCTTGCTAGACTAAAAGAAGGAGTATAAGCAAGAGCCCCATGAACTTATCATTCATACAAGTGTATTATTTCATTATAATTGAACTTCTTTCTGGCAAGAAGTCACATGGAAAGCAAAAGAAGGGATCCTCCAGCTCTTCAGTGCCCTCACAAGAGGAATAACCTGGAAGGGATTGTATCTATACACATAAAATGTCAAATAAACACCAGGCATTTTTTGCATTCAAAACCCAAGCTTGAGTCCATGTAGCTCCTCCAAAGTCAAATATTCAAAGTCATTCATGGCCGTCTTATAAACAGGAATCAATGTGGCACTGATTCATTTTTAAGCATATGCAATCTGTCTGTGTATAGGCAACACTATAGATCAGTGATAGGTAAACCTGAAGTTTGGTTCTTGAATGGGCGAAGAGGAAGTGACATCATCACCAGGGTGCGGTAACCTGGTGATGTGCTGCCTCTGATGCTTTGTCATCATTGGTGTATATGGATGGTGAGCTGTGAGCAGACGCCTTAGTGCAGTGTCAGATCATCACACTGTGATTAGCTTGTAGAACTCAGTGATTGTGTTTTCTCCCTGACTGCTGGTGAAGAGAGTTGCTTCCCATCTCTCCATCTTTCTGCCTCTCTCTGTGACTACATCAAAGAGTAAAGAACAATCTCCAGTGCTTTGAAATATTGGCTAAGTCTTCTTGTTTGTTGAGAAAAGAAAGGCTCTGATGAAGCCTACAGATTCCTCCAGAACCCACATGTGATGTTTTAAGGAACTCAAGTTGAGAGTTGTTGAGCTATGTAATACACTAGATTATTTTCTGACTGCTGTGAAAATGTTCTGTTTCCCTGAGTGACATGGTGCTATCCTCCTAGTCTTTCTCTTTATGGTGAGAACAATTCGGTGTGTAACTGATTAGTGTATGTTACACAAAAACTCCAAAGAATGAATATCTGAAGGGCTTTTAGCTCATAATTCTCAACAAAGACGATTAGAATTTTTTTGTATTCAGTGCATATGGCTTGTGGTTCTCTTTGGGGAGAAGAGGGGAGAGTGTACGTTAGGGGAGAGAGTCATTCTGTTGTGCATGTGATAGAGCCGATGATGTTGCTGTCACGTAGTAGCAGTTCCTAAACTAACCACAGTGAAGAAGTCCCACTTGAGGACAGAGGAGACATTTACCTGCCTGCTTTGTGCTCCATAGCAACTACACCAAGATGATTCATCTGTGTGTGATGGACTTCAGAAACAGAAGACTTCCATACCCTCCTTATATTGTGAACTTTTTGCAGATCCTTCCATTTTCAACTCCTGCCCATGGAGGGACTCTTCCCTTCCCCCTTCCATTGCCTTGGAGCTGTTTTGCTTCTCCTGATGAATGTCAAGTGCTTTGGGCCTGCAGCCCTAATGGGTGGGGGCTAAGACTTGGATTTACCCCTGAGACAGAGTGGAGCCAGCAAAGACCGGTTATTTTAAATTGTGTGGTGACAAGCCTTTTTTTTTTTTTTTCCCTCCCTTTTTGTTCCCAGGGGATAGCTAGGGAAGTTTGTTGTGCCAAATGCTTGGAATGTGGTTTTTCTCCTCTTCCTCCCGCTTCAAAACAGAAAGAGAAAACTTTATGCTGTGAATTGTGTTAATTGGACAACATAAATCCAAACTGTAGTGCAGCATTGCTGGGCCTAGGCACCTATTGAAGTTTAATGAGAGAAGAGCCGCTCTCTCTTGCCCTCCCCTCTTTTGCTCTCCCCACGTCAAACTCTTTCTTGTGGTACAGTCCTGTTCAGATGGGAGTATGGGAATGCCAGGGAGAGTGTGTGCGTTGGTCCAAAGTTCTCACGGGTCTGAAAACAATATGTGGCTCCTTTAAAATAGTGCAGAGTGAGGCATAGACATTCTCCCAGGCCACAGTTAGTTGTGTAGCCAGTGTAGGAAAGAGAGAGATATTCCTCTGGGTACCTCTCTGAAGCGGCTGCAAGCCCATATGAGGCAAATCCATGCTGCAACAGAGATTTGATGGCCTATGTACCCTGACCATATGTTTCTGGACTGATGACAGGGTCCCATGTAGGATGTTATATGGCTTTTTACTCCTTGTGTCAGGCCTCATACTTTCTCAGAACTTCAAGATGAGGTATTGTCTTATGATTACTGACTGGCTGAAGAGGTGTCTCATTACATCCAGAATAGAAAATAAGAATCCTTCTCCCTGTGCCAGCCATGGTACTGGGAATGAATTGGTGCCCATCAGCTTGTACAGCATGTAATGGAGTCCCTTACACAAAAAGCCAACCTGGGAGAGCCTTGATCAGAGCATGAATGGGAGTGTAATTACATTGAGTGTGAAAACGTATACTTTAGCAGAGATGGACAAGTTAATCTGAAATGGCTCTGAAGTGAATGCCAGAAGCAAAAACTTCCTTTTACCAGTGATGCTTCAAGAAGAAAAGCAATTCACACTGTGGAAGAAAGGTAGATTAGGAGGGTAACAGGAAGAGAGCTTAAATAGAGGTTCCTGAGAGTCCAAAAATTTATTAAAACCAATACTGACTGGCTCTGAGGTGTGCTGCAATAAAATAATAAAACTTACTCCGAGGTAAAAATGCTTCATATGATGGTGTGAGACCAGCATTCATCCTTCAGTTCTGCATAATACAACATTAGTACAGGAGGTATTTTAACCAGCCGGTAATGTTTTACTGCTTTTTCCCACAAGCTCATCAATGTTTGTGTAACATTAAGCATTAAAACTCTTATTTTTATCAACTTCACCAGCCCTTGCTGATGCAGCACTGGAAGTCTGGGAAGAACCGCTTGCTTTTGCTTTGAGAGATGGGATGAAAGGTTAGAGGGGGTGGATGGCGATTGCATGAGCAATGCAGGTCAGGTTACTGGTGGATTCCTCTTGCAAGATAAGTGAGAGCCCTCTGAAAGGTAATTATTGGAAAGCATAAATTCCTGAGATAACCTGTCCAAGAAGAAATACTGACAGGAGCAGAGGCCATGTGTTAAAGGCTAGCCATTACTCCAGGGCAATGGGCTAACCTCTCTCTCTCATTTTTTCTGTAACCTCTCCTTGCTCACAGTTGACTCCCTCAGTTCTTTTCCTTCAGTTACTGACAAGTAACTGGTCCGGTTTATAGACCACTGTGATGGAGATTCTATACTAATTGGGGTGCAGACAAGTGGAGACTCAGTATGTAGCTAGTTCCATGTCCAAATTCTTGTTTAGTCATTGTCTTTCCTTGTCACTGTCATTATCACTGCAGTGTTCAGGTAGCTTTTACAGGATGTCTGGAAAAAAGAAAAGTTGCTCTTGTTTCTTTAACTGATTTTTGTATAGAAGAGCTTCAGCTAGCTTTCAGGGGTGACATGGAGTCAGCTTTGCCTCTGAATGAAGAAAATTGCTGGATTGCATTTGGGGAAGGAAGTCTTGAAGAGTGAGAAAACAAATTTCAGAAGAAAAGATGGAGGGAAACTGGGAAATAAGTGCCTTCTCTCGCTATGGCTTTGTTATGCAAACTCTCTGTGTCTCATCTGTAATGTAGAGATAATGATATCTACCCAGCTCCTATTTCCACTGGTTGATTGATTAATGACTCTCTCATGATCCCCAGATTACACTTTTGTGACCTACAGCTTAAACTACTGCAGTGTATTACATCTCAGAAAGAAAATGGAAGTAATGTGTTAGCTCTGGCTAGTTCCAGCTGGGAAAACATGATAAACTGACCTGAACAGGCTTGCCCATGTGTACCCGCTTCTAAGACCTCATTCTAAAAGTGCACTGGAGCATGTGCTGTCTGTCCAGCTGCCATCTCTCTTCAGCAGGATATTCAAGTATCTGCCTAATTTTGAACTGAAAGGGACCCGTGCACTTGATGAAGTGCTTTGCTGACCTGGGACCTGATGCTTGGTCATGGGCAGGGTTTCGTCATGAGTCTTTGAAAACTTCAGTGAACACACAGGACCAAAGATGGATCTGAGATCTACCCTAGCATGATCGGGGTATGCATCAAACAACTGGAGTCTTTAAGAATAGTGAAACTTGCCAAAGGAGTAAGTTGTTTGAGCAGAAGAGAGGATTGTGCAGTGATAGTCGCAGCAACGCACTTCTGCAAGCTTTGCTAATTGCTAAGTGAATTACAAGACTTTTCTGCCTGCTTTAACTGTTCTACAGTAATAATCACCTCAATCTGATACTTGAGCTAAGGTGGTGCTGATAGCAGGAGTCAAGCTGGAAGAAAAACACGTGCAAGGAAAGTTGGCGTATAGGGGAACAACCATCAGATATTTGAGTTTCTGAAAGCTAGTTGTGGCAAGTGCTTTCTCTTGACTTTATATTAGAGAGTTCCTCTTATATGCTGTGTAAGTATCTACAGAAACAAGGGTACAGATGTTTGAAACCTCACTCCTCAGAGTTAAAGCAATGTGTGTATTTGAAATGATGGTTTTCTCTGCTCCCATGGGATGTGCTCCAGGTGCAGAAGATCCTGTGCCTAGACCTTTGAGTTAGTTCAAGTGTGCTCTCAATATGGGGCATTCTTTATGCTGAGGGAATTGTGAGATGATGTGTTGGAAGACACAGTGCATTTGTTTCACCTTTTCTAACATCTACTGTTCGTTTTTGAGAAGTAATAATGATACTTCAGCAGAGGAATGCCCGTAATCTGCCCTATTTCCATTTGTGGGTACAACTGCGGGAAGGAGGTGAGAAAAGGAAACCTAATTCACAGTCCTCTTGGGAATTCCCCTATGCAGTATGAGTCAAGTATATCCCTGCTGTATGTCTGCTGAGGTCAGTAAATTTATACAACTAACAGAATGATTGTTCCTGTGTATTCAAGAGAAATAGTAACTCAAAGAAACATAACCTTAATTATCTGGGCTTAAGATGACTTTGCAGAGAACAGAAAACATGATTTCCCATTGTAAGTGTTTCATGTGGTTAATAATTATTAACTGGGTAGAGTAGATTTTTGTGTTTTCTTACATGTGTATTCTATTTGTCATTTGTATCATGACTGAGGAACTGAAAGAGCTACCCATTCAAGATTAGTAACTTTATCTTTAAAGTATTGGCTACAGCTGACTTTTTTTTTCCCCAAGGCTGACCTCAGAGGCAAAGTAAACTGTAATAATTATGTGGTTTTATTCTAGATCTATATAAATCTCTGCTTTGCTACTTGTGTGATCATTTTCACCTGAGCAAAATGGATTGTTTCCTGTAGCGGGATTTCCTTTGCAGCAGGAGATACAAGGTTCCTACAAAAGAAGCAAGTCAGCAGAAGAAATGTGAGCTCACTAACTTTCTAGTCATAGGACAGGAAGAACCTAAAATATTAATGTAATACAGTTCTGTATGGTGGGGAAGCTTGCCTGCCATTTAGGAACATTTCTACTACTCTTTTGCTTGCATGTTTAATTCAATCTCTTCTAAATTCTGCCATCTGGATTGAATGGCACTGTATATTACTCTACTAAATAACTGCACAAGGTGCAGGGGAAATCCCAGCCTGGGAACTTCCAACAGGGCTAGCAGAGGATAATCAGATCAGGACCGTGCTGTAGAGCTCGGACAGTTGTGACTCTGACATGGCTAAAAGCATGCAAAACCCTCATGCTTTTTCCTGGCATCTCGCTGCCTGTTGAGATCTGATGGAGATACATGGCATCATGAAGGATGGGGTACATAGAGGCACATGAATAGAATGCTTTCATCAGCTTAGCTGATGTCAGTTGGGCTACCAATGGTGTTGGTAGGGAAAAACTCCTTCCATTTGTATATGCTGTGTCTCCCAAGAGGGCTGTGCTGACTGTGACCTAGCTGTCACCAGTGATGGTGTGGACAGGCTTTTTCCCATTGCAAACAAACAAGTGTGCTACTTGAAGCTGATTTTACTGCCGGTTGTACTGCTGGAGACTACCTCTGGTGACAGAAGGGGTTTTGTGAGCTCGCCCTCAGCTGCTTCAGGCAATGTCAGCTGGATTTGCTCAAACAGATCAAATGGCCTTGCCTGAAGTAGATCAGGGAGCACTTGCACAAGTATTGCTACTGGCGGGAGGTGTGGGAGCAGTAAGCTGTAGGAGACAAGCAGTGAAAAGCAGCAGGGTAGGAGGGGGTGATATTTTTAGCCAGCACAGCTAGAGCTAGGAGAGGGTGTCTGTTTATGAGCTGAGCATCTTTTAGTATAGGCAGTGCCTAAAGTAATGCACACAATTTATTAGTAAGTGTAGGGTGTTACCCATGTTCTGCAGGAGAACTGTTAAAGTGACAAAGGAAGTTGCAGCAGAGTCATTTGTAGAACTCTGGTTTGGTGACTTCCCAGTGCCAGCTCAGGTGATAGATTATGGTTTTTACTAATCTACCTTTCTCCTGGATGTAGGATTGCAAAAGATAGGTCCACTGTGGAAAATCGGGACCGAGGGAGTTGAATGGATAGACTTCGTCTTTGGCTACATCTGGCCCCTAAGGCTATGATTGCACGAAGCCAAACAGACTTCTGTAACCCCAAGCCCCAGCAGCTTGAGATGCTTTAAAAAAAAAAAAAAAATCTCTTGTATGTTGTCATGTCCAATCTAATATTGTTGGTGAAGTTTTCATTAGTTCATTCTTTTAGTAATTGGAGAGAATTTTTGACCTTTTGGGGGAGGTTAGGACCAAGCTGAATTCTGACTGCTGTCTTCAGATACAGAAGAGGTCTAGGTTATTACCTTTCACACCTGTTGTTCATTTAATTGGATGATGCTGCATCTCTTTAAAACAGAAACCCTGGCCTGAGAAAGAATATATGCTCTGAGATATCCCTAAGGAGTCTGCCTCTGAGATTAACCTAATTGGTCACTGTGCTGAGTCTAATAGAGATTGTATGCAATGCTTGTCTCTGGAAGCACTTTAGATAGCCTGGAGTACGGCATGGAAACTGCTGCTGTTACCTTTCCATGGAAATGGAAGAAAAGTAAGAGGAGAAGTGAGCGAATTACCACAAGCACCATACTATAATTGTTCACAGTCCAGTATATATGAATGGGGCCAAGAACTTAATCTTCTGAAATACCTCCTCTAAGCACACATCATCTTGTACCATACACAGATACCTGTTGTATCTAGCCAACAACTCTGCGTGTTAACTGTTGAGTAAGATGCACGTAGTGATCCCACTTTTTTGGTTTTGAGAGCTGGGAATGTTGCTCCAGGCCTTGTGCGAGGAGGCCCTGTGCAGCTGCAGGAAGAGGAACTCCTCCAGCTCTGGTCCTTCTTCCTGCACAAAGATGGCAGCACCTCTTGACCCTGAAAGCCAGATTTGGCCTGCAGGCAGCAGGCAGCGAGATACCCTGATGTACCACGTCTTCCCGGCAGTATTAACTTGTGCTGCTGTTTCTTTTCTTTAAATGGAAATGCTGGCAGAGCTCTCATACTTCCACAATACTTTTGAGGATGGGGCTAATCAGATCAGTTTTCCCCAAAGTGTAAGCTATGCCTACCTTTTGTCATTTTTCTTCAGAGACAGATTTTTCGCATGAGATGATACCTGTAGTTTCACACTGGATTAAATTACAGTCTAAGACTGTTTCCAGAGTAGTGAATTTAGCTCACTCTATGAGGTCAGGTTCTCTGTTATGATTCAGCATCACACCGTGATTCAAGCAGTGAGAAACCTGTTGATTCTGGCTACAAATAGCCAGTAGGGATTTCCAACCCGCCAGGGGAAGTCTGCTGATAAATACCTGGCAAAAGGGGATTCCTTTGCCCTTCTACACATAGGGGATGGGCTAATGCTGGGTGTACGAATGAGGGTGCTGGAAAATCTCACACTGGTCTTTCACTGATCTAGGATTCAACCTAGACTTGTAGCTCAGGACATCTCCTTGACTGCTGTAATGTCTGGGCTGTGCCAGTGCTGACTCAGGAACTTGTCATCAGCTCTCTGATGGCTCCTGATCTCTTGCACCGCATACAGTCCATGCACCCAGCACAGTACTTTTGAACAAGTGCTCGAAAGCTTGTCTATTTTGGCTTGGCTGTATGAGTTCCAATGAAAGGCATTAACTCTCCTTGTAAGCCTTTCCTTTAATTTACCCTTCGATCATTGCTGCTCCAGCAACGCTGTCTCTGCTTGCAGCATTTGTGGTCCGATTTGTGTGCTCTGTCTACTACCGAAACAGTTCTGCTAACTTTTTTTTTTTTTTTTTCCTGACTCCCATGCTGGGGGGAGTTATACAGGCCTTTTTTTGTCCATCAGGTGAAATTACTCAGTATGTATAGAAATGAAATAGATGTCTTGATGACTCTGGCTCTTCTGGAGTCTAGGATAGACATCTGTTTGTGGGTCTTTACAAAGCCGCCAAGTTTATGTTAAAAACTGAAAACCTGAGTTTTCTGTAGCCCATCTGGAAATCCTGTTTTGCCTTTGCTCATGTTCACACCCCTTACATCATTAGAAGATGTTGTGCAGGGACAGACACAACTGACCATTAGAAGAAAACTGAATCTGCACATTCCTGCACTTTCTGACTTGCCCTTGGAGTTTGTGGTAGGATTTTGAGCAATCTGTTATGCTTCACCTAATGTCAGGAAAGCCATTCTGTATTTCTGTTGAGTCTTGGTATCTACCTCTCTGCAGCTGCAAAGGGTGCATGATCATAGTATTTAGGAGCTGCCTATCAACTAGAAGTTCCAGAGTACAGCCAAAGGAGGGGCCCAGCCAGTCCTTTATTGCTTAATGCTTAATAGTGGTCTGATACTCTTGAATATGTTATGTTTTCTTTTGCTTGGATCTTTTGATGAATGTTGTGTTAGCATCTTGCAGTGTAATGTGAGGATGAGCAGAGCAGAATGCTTTATCTCTTCCAGGAAGATGATCTGGAGCTGGGGGTCTGCTGTCCGAAGGCGCTGCAGGAGTCTGGTGATACTGGGCTCTGTTAAGCACAGGTTTCCAGTTGTATCTGCTGTTCTGAGTGTAGAAAGGAAAAGCAGCTGTTGAAGCAGTTTGAACTTAGCCTGCTGTGCCCTTTGTGAAAACCAGTGGTGTTTCAGAGTGTATGAGGAAAAGGCATGAGGAGAGGCCGGGGACTACTGATGTCTTTGGCTTGTGCTGTGTTAGGGTAGGTACTACAGTACTGCAACTAGCTCTGTCTTTGTTGCTTATCTAGTCTAAGGCAGAGAGTCATAGTAGGCCAGCCCAGATGTCAAAAACAGACATGAGCACGGCCAGTCCACTGCTTGAAAAGAGAATTATTCTGGAGAGAGAGAGAGAGGGGAAGGGCCTCTTCATGATTGTGTCTATTAGATTTCCCACATTAGTTTCTGTCTTTGAATCGTAAACAACGTTTGTAACATTTCCCACTTCCAGCCAGCCTCACTACTAGCTCTTCTGACTTCAGCGTCTGCCAGCCATGCTTCCCTTGCTTCAACACTGAGAGATGTGGGTGAGTGCTGTCTTCATGAGGGGGGAAAAATACATAAAGCTGCATGTCATCAGTGTAATGGCTGGCATTGCTGCCATGGCTGTATGGATATACTTCATCATATTCCCTCGAGATTTTGCACAGATATTAAATAGAAGTGGTGGAAGAATTGAGCCCTGTGGCATCCTTCATGTCAAGGCTCATGGAAAGGAGAGCAGCTGCCTATTGGGAGTCTCCTGGGATCTACTGGAAGGGGACGACTGTAGCCAGCTCAGTGTAGTTCTCTCAGCACTTGCTAAGACATGCATTTGAGCAAGCTATACCTCATGGTCTGCAGTGTCACAGGCAGCTGATAGCTCAGGTAGCGTCTGCATGATTTCTCAGTCTCTGTCCATCTTTGTGAGAAGGCCTAAGACCCCACTGGTTCTTCACTTCCAGACTCTATGAATGTCTCCAAAAGGATAGTGTGAAGTATTTTCTGAAGCTATGTTGCATCATTTGTTTCCCACCACTTCTCAGATCTTTCCCAGTTTGAAACTGGTTGGCAGTGCTTCTGAAGAACAATTTCTGATTTAAAATGTCTTTTTCAGTTATTCTCAGTGTTCCTCACAATATCAAATGATCTAAAACACAAGACTAGAGGCTAAAAGTATAGTAAATGAAAACACCATGGTCTTGAGGAGGGCAAGTCCTACATTTTTGATCATGGCTGAGGACCATTGCAAACTTCATAAGGAAAAGTCTGTTGCTTTCTGTTGCATGATTAGTCATTTCTTTCTGTGCTATCAGCTTTTTACTTGCCTAGTCATGTAGGGAGCATGGTTTTAGAGGGTAATGACTAGAAAGGGGCCTGGCCTCAAGAACTGGAGACAATCTAGATTCATACTCAAGGGATCTTGTGAAAATTTAAGAGCTGTGTTTAAAGAGGACTGGTTCTTCGTTATACAAGTTTTCCAGGGGTGATGTGGACCTCTAATCATGGTTGAGCTTGGCTGGTTCTATGTCTTCAGTGAGTGCTCTCCTTCTCTGTGGTAGGCACTGCAGGAGGGGTGTGATAGATTCTGCCCATTTTGTAGCTTTTGTAAAAGGTGTAGTGCACTCAAACAGCTGAGACTTTGCAGGATGGGCTGGAAAGTAGTGGTGGAGTGCTGCTCTGCTGCTTTCAGGGCCCATCAAGATCTCTTGTCAGCAGAGAAATGAACATCCTGAAGCAGCTGGAGTGAAGCCAGGCTCTTCTTGGTCCCTGTTGCTAATTTACGGGTTTATAAGCCAGGCCAGTTCTTGTTGGTTTGTGTTTTTGGTTTTTTTTTCATTTAAGGCATGCCTAGACAGAGGAGTCATGACACTAGGTACTGTACAGAAAAATAGTAAGCTGGAGTCTGCTCAGAAACCTTATGGTCTAGTTAGATCAGGCAGGCAAAGGTTGAGAGAAGGAAAGCGTTGTTCTTCACTGCCTTTGTTATTAGCTGACCTGATTCCATGATAGAAAACCTCAGTTTCTTAACACTTAAAAGGACAGTGACCTCATGAAAGTCACAGGGTCTGATCCTCCATCCTGGTGCCTGTTCTCATGCCAGTGACTACCTGGAAGGCTGTATAGAATTGCACCAGCCTCACGTGGCTGTCCCAGGACCCACGGGGCTGGTGGTGATTTCAGAGTGCTCACCTCCCAGTCACGCTGTGCTTCCGCTGCTCTGAGCCTGCTGCTTAGTTTCAGTCCTGCCCTTTTTCACCAAAAAAGAGCCCCGAACTCCTACTAGATATATACCTCTCCTATGCAGCCTTGCAGAGGATTATAATAGCATAGGTTGTTCTTTTCCAAGCCAGGGAGCTTTTATTAGTCTGTCAGAACTGGGTTATTTTAGTGTCCTCAGGCTGGAATGTATATGCAAAGCCTGTGCGTATGCCAGCAGTGTCACCGGCCCGCCTGTCCCAAGCATCTGGGATTTCACCTGTGGCCCTGCACTGAGGGGCTGTGTGCTTTTTTTCAGTGTGCTGAGAACTTTATTCTGTATTTCCAGTTGTGCTGCTTCCAGTATGATTTGCCTTCCTTGGCCAGCAGTTGTTCATGTCTGCTCCTTGATATTTTTTCCCCAGCATCTTTGAAATCTACACATATGCTGATGATTTTGTGTCATTAATATAAATCTAGACAAGTCTGTGTGACCTTTCACTCCTGTGTCCAACGGGAAGAATTGACCCTTGCAGTCAGTCACAGCGCAGCACTGACTCATACATACTTTTCACAAAAATAATGCGGAAATTCCCCATAGTTTTTGCAGATAGTTTTTTCAGGAGATGAAGTGTAAGTCTTCCATAGCAACACAGTTTGGGAAAACTATGAAGCATGTAACATCAGATAATTAATCTTTCTGACATATGATACATTTTTTATTATTAATATTGTCCCTTTATTTTTTTCTCTTTGTGTATCTTGCTCAAATTCAGCCGATCTGTTTGAATTTCATTTGAGCTCTTGTGCTCTTCAGTCTTATTCCCGCCCTTGTCTGTTCTCCAGCTCCATCGCAAACCTCCTGGGAGCGGGCTGGGATTTGTCCCACCTCCATGACTCCACAGTGATGAGCATACTTTCACTTTTGTGCCCCAAACCGTACTTTATAGTTTTTCTGCATAAGGTAAAATGTGCTGTGTTTAGATATGTGGCACTGAAAACAAAGAAAAAAAATATCCCTAACTTCAAAGATCCTCAAAAAAAACCTAACTGAAATTTGGAACAAGTCAGAGTCACTCCAGTGAAGACTAATAGTAAAACAAAACCACCCAACAGTAATGGCAAAGAAGCTCTTTTCCACTGAGATGTGACTGTTATAAGGAAATACTGTTTCTTTACTTTCCTATATTTGATTACTTGTCACTTCTAAAAATTCCATTTATAATTAAAGTCAGAGCAAGTCCTCAAGGTCCCAGTATCAGAATACCTTTCCAGTGATTCCTTAGGGGCTGGGCTTTTTGATCATGTTCACTGTAGTGGAGCCAAGGGAAGCTTTCTTAAAAGTATGGAAGTGACTAAATGCTTCTCCTAAATTATTATTTTTCTTTAAGGCAAAAGATGCATATTTAAAATCTGTAAAATAAATACAATGAAATATCTAGACTACAAGATCGTGTCAAGAGTGAATCTGACCCATTAGCTTGGTAGCTTCTCTGCCATCAGGATCTCAAACCCCCTTTTCTCCCTCTTAGAAAAATCTGAGATTTAATCTTATATCCTACCTGAAAGTGTCCTTTAAAGCCAAATATTTAACATTCTAAGATTTATAGTGATTTTCAGTCTTAGAATAAGGTGGAAAAGTGAGGTCATCTCCAGCCGGATCCTATATCTGGGTTGTTGAGATGTATTGTTTTTGTTCATATGGATGCATTGTGGTGTGCATATTCTAATGAATGGAGTAATTTTTAGCATAAAGAAAATCTATGCAGTGGTGGCAGTTTGTTGTCATACAGCTGTGCTCTTCCTTCCAGTAAACTCCTTGGAGTTAGTGAGCATCCCTGGCTTAACGTAGGGGGAATCTGAAATAGCTCTGTGGAAGCTCAAGTGTTTGTGGAAAGAGCTGTTAATCTTTGATCAACTGGAGTCTCCTTGTTACTGACTTTGATTACACAAGTGTACAACTTTAATTACAGCTTTTAATAAGCTTTCATTTCTTCCTAGTCACATTCTTTGTATAGTGGTACAGCTTATCTTTTCTTTTCTCCTCTGCTCCCCTTCCCTCCCCCCCGCCTTTTTATGGGAAAAGGGGTTTGAGGTCATTGCGGGGGACTCAGTGTCCAGAGGGATCTCACTTTGCCCACGGCTCTGCCCTCTACTTGCTTGTACAGTTCAGAGAGCTCTGCCCTTCAGCTGCCCTCCAGAGATCCCCACACCAGCCGCTGCCCAGAAGCTGCTGGTCAGGAGAGGGGGACCAGGCTGTGGGACACCACGTTCACAAATGTTCACTGCTGCATGAAACCACTGAACAACCCTTAGAAAGTCTCCACAGCCAAAGGATGTACTGACTCCTGTGTGCAATTCCTGCTTGTGGGAGACTGCGCCCTTCTCTCCCTTGGGGACGCTGAAATGTGGTGGCTGAAGTCAGAGTGGCGGAGGGCAGCGGGAAGGTGGTGGGCTCCAGCATCTAGCCACGGTGTCTGTTCCACATCCAAGGACCCACCATGTTGGATACCCTCTGCTCTATAGAGAAATGACCTGGTGAAAGCTTTGTGAGAAAGCAGACTTGTAAATAATTGAGATATGGCTGAAAACAATCATAAGGAAATGCTTTTTTTCGCATTAATTGTATTTCAGCTGTGGAACTCATCACCCCACAACATTTTAGGTATGACAAAGATAAATGGGTGAAGAGTTGATTGGATAAATTAATGGAAGAAAGATTCATCAAGGTCTCTTAAACATAATATCCCCACCATTGGGTAACCTAAGACCTGGGGAAGTTAAGTTCTGATTATCAGAAGTGAGAATAGGGAACCACAGGTGCCTCCCTCTGTATTTGGCCTCTGCTGTTGGCCCCTGTCAGTGAGAGGATATGGGGCCAGAACAGCCCAGGGGAAAAGAGTATGACTGGCATGGAAGTCATAAGGTGCAACTGAGAAGTGACTTGAAAGACGTGAGTCAGAAAAAAGTCACAGATGGTAAACAGAGCAATTTGCACGGATTTGACGTTCAGAGGTGTGCTAAAGGAGTATACTTTTAAATTGCCAGTTGTGCCTACGAAAGAGGGTAGCACGGAAAACTGATAGAACAGGAAAGGAAGCCTCTTTTATCTCTATGCATGCATCCCTTCAGCTCCCTTGCTGTGCATGCTATACTCTTTTTGCACACTAATGAAGATCAGAGTCAGAGCAAGTTATGCTATATATCACTCTGCTCCTATTTTCTAATGAACTTGCCCTTAATGGGTAGCTTTCCTAGCTATTCATGTCACGACTGAGTTTCACCTTGACAATAGATCAAGAATGAGGTTCAGCAGCGTGGCCCACCTACTTTGCAGTGCTCCAGTGTGACAGCTGCTTTGCGTCTTCAGCATAGCTTTACTTTGATGCTTTTCCCTGTTTAGAAGAATCTGGAGTGAGCCTTTTGGTAATCTCCAGCAGGCAGAGTTTTTAAACCTTTCTCAAGGGAAGATGAAGATTCTACAGAATTTTTGAACAAATAGTTACTTATGAAGTAAGTGACATTGTCTTTAGAACTGTTCCTCCCACTGGGCTTCAGAGGAAAGCAGCATTTGCCATGCTGGATCTTACCAGTCACTGTTGTAGCCTGCTGCTGTTGGTGCCTCAGGCATGACTGCGGAAGCCTCTGGAAAGGTTATGACAAAATGTCTAGTCTGACCATTGCAGACATGGCCGTAGTTGTTGAAGGGTGTGTTTTCATGCCTCAGAAGCACGCAATATGAAGACTATGTCCTTTGCTCTTACAGGTTCTCTGACACCAGAAATGCTGGGCTGAGGTTCTTCTAAACTTGGCTGGCTTTCTGGTTTCTCAAAATACGCTGCAGGAGTTGCTGTAACATAGGACTGACATGACTGATTTGCTGAATTGGCTAGACAAACTATGGGGGAAAGAGAAACAATAGAATGAGTTCGCTGTGGTGTATATGTTGCCTGACCCAGGGTCATGGGCCAGTGTGGTTGCATCATTTGCTCATTCAGTAGCTAGGCACTACTGAAAAGATCTGTGTCCAGTTCCTGAGAGTCTGATCTTTTGGTGGCACTTTCTGCATGATCTGCTCCAGCAGCGTCTTGTGTCAGCAAGTTTTGCATGTGTTCAGGGAAAGTTCTTCTGCTTGTCCATTTAAAAACTAACCCTATGCCCCCTTTTTCCTCGTCTTGTTTGAGGGGGCAGTGCAATCTTTCTTACTCTCAGCTCTGTCTCTTTTGGCAGACTCGGGGACCAGTTCTACAAAGAAGCAATTGAGCACTGTCGCAGCTACAACTCTCGGCTGTGTGCTGAGCGAAGCGTCCGCCTTCCCTTCCTGGATTCACAAACTGGGGTAGCTCAGAATAACTGCTACATCTGGATGGAGAAGAGGCACAGGGGACCAGGTTGGTAGCGTTGTGTCTGTGTATGCATGTGCATGTATGAAGGGCTGGTCACTGAGCCCTCATGGGGTTTAATTAATACGAGCTCAAACCTGCTACAGGCCACACAGAAGAGAAGCTGCCTAAACCTCTGTGCCTGCAGGGGATTTCCTTTAGTAACTGCAGAGAGCTCATACTAATTATTCTCTCTCTACCCTAAGAAGAGCCTGACATGGTAGTTTCTAAGGCCACATCATTGTAGCTCTTTTAATGCTATTGATCCCAGTCTGTAGCAGAATACACAATGCTCTTCTCTAAGCAGGACTGGAATTATCTTCAGGGTTGAGAAGTGGAGGTGGGAGTTTCTCCGATGAATGCTGAAAATAAAGATTTATATTGGGAAGGGCATAAAGCTGAGGTAAAATTTAGGAGAGTCCAGTTATTGCCGTGAACGTTGTTCTGATGGCTAGAAATATACCTATAACTCCTGGTTTTGCTTTGGACAAGTTACTTGGATATCTGGAGCTGCAGTTTCCTCAGGTGCAGCAAGAAGTTGGTGTAAGTCCTTGTGTGGACCTTGCATGGTATATGGCTTCACTAAGGGTAAATTGTGCCTGACAAATTTGGTGGCCTTCTATGATGGGGTTACAGCGCTGGTGGATAAGGGAAGAGCAACTGATGTCATCTACCTGGACTTATGCAAATCTTTTGACACTGTCCCACACAACATCCCTGTCTCTAAATTGGAGACATACGGATTTGATGGATGGACCACTTGGTGAATAAGGAATTGGCTGGATGGTCACGCTGAAAGTTGTGGTCAATGGCTCAATGTCCATGTGAAGACCAGTGACAAGTGGCATTCCTCAGGGGTTGCTGTTGGGACCAGCACTGTTAACGCCTTGCTGGGGACATGAACAGTGGGATCGAGTGCAGCCTCAGCATGTTTGCCGACAAGGCCAAGCTGTGTGGTGCGATTGACGCTGGAGGGAAGGGAAGGGCCATCCAGAAGGACCTGGACAGGCTGGAGAGGTGGGCCCATGTGAACCTCATGAAGTTCAACCAGGCCAAATGTAAGGTCCTGCACATGGGTCGGGGCAATGCCAAGCATGAATACAGGCTGGGCAATGAGTGGATTGAGAGCAGCCCTGGGGAGAAGGACTTGGGGGTATTGCTTGATGAGAAGGTCGACATGACCTGGCAATGTGTGCTCACAGCCCAGAAAACCAACCATACCCTGGGTTGCATCAAAAGAAGTGTGGCCAGAAGGTTGAGGGAGGTGATTTTCCTCTTCTACTCTGCTCCTGTGAGACACCCCCCTGCAGTCCCGTGTCCAGCTCTGGGGCCCCAAACATAGGAAGGCACATGGGTCCAGAGGAGGCCACAAAGATGATCTGAGGCTGGAGCACCTCTCCAGTGAGGACAGGCTGAGAGAGTTGGGGGTGTTCAGCTGGAGAGGAGAAGGCTCTGGGGAGACCTTAGACTGGCCTTCCAGTACCTAAAGGGGGCTACAGGAAAGCTGGAGGAGGACTTTTTGCAAGGGAATGTGGTGACAGGACAAGGGGTAATGGCTTTAAACTGAAAGAGAGTAGATTTAGATTAGATAGAAGGAAGGAATTCTTTTCTCTGAGGGTGGTGAGGCCCTGGCACAGGTTGCCCAGAGCAGCTGTGGCTGCCCCCTCCCTGGCAGTGTTCAAGGCCAGGTTGGACGGGGCTTTGGGCAACCTGGGCTAGTGGAAGGTGTCCCTGCCCGTGGCAGGGGGTTGGAACTAGTTCATCTTTAAGGTTCCTCCAAATCCAAACCATTCTATGATTCTATGATGATTCTATGATTCTTGAAGAGCTTTGTCTAATGCCTGTTCCACAGCTCAGTGAAGCTCAAGGGAAAAGAGCACTGTTATTTTTGTAGACTTTGGTCAGTCTTTCCTTTGTTAGAGTAAATCCATCTGAAATCCTTGTTTGAAAGGCAAAGGACAGTCACCAGTTCGAAGACTAGAGATACTGCTCATACAGATGTCCTTCTGAACCCCAGGGAGAATTTTGCTAGGGTATGGCTCAGTATCTGACTCACCATTAGCTCAGGGAACAGGTTTTTTGACAGCACCAAACTGCGTTTCTTTTTTTTTGTTTTTTTTTGTTTTTTTTTGTTTTTTAGTGCAGATAAGAGAATCCAGGCAGGGAGGGGGCTAGTGTGCATGGGCACTGGAAGCATGACATGCACATGTGTGCATATACACATGACAGTTTCTGTAAACCATACTGAAAAAAAGCCCCAAAACTCCAGATCTGGAATTATGGGAAGGTACAGCCTGCTCTTACCTCCTCCACTGACCAGGTGGAGTGGAAGGAACGCATAGAATATTTCCCTCCCCTCCTGGGGCTAAGAAAGCAATTGCCATTTCTAAAGGCTGCTTAGCTGAAACTTTCTCTCTTCCTTTTCTAGGATATGCTGAGGGAAGGGTCCTTGTACTGCTTCTACTCCTAGAATATCCAAAGTAGATTTAGTATTGTCCTGCAGTACCATCAGAAAACTTCTATAGTAAAATGCGGCCACTTCTGGTGCAGGAAGCAACAGGTGTTTTACCAGCTTTAAAAATACCCTGAGAATGTTTCAGCTGCCAAAACTACTGGGGTAGTCTGGGACCGCTGAATGTGGTTTACAAGCTGGGAGTTGCCTGAGATTCTGGGCTCACCCTTCTTTTGTAGGTTGCTTCATGACCACAGTTGGGTTTTTGTTTCAGCTGAAAATTCCCCATTCCTAAGAGATTATACTACTTTGGCAAAACTAGCTTGCTTTTTTTTTTTTTTTTTTTTTTTTGCTAATCCGTTTACCCAAGGAATTTCTGTTCTTGTAGCATCTGGTTATGAGTAAGGTGCTGCTATTTTTATCCTTTTGAACGCAGTCATAAGCAGGTATACATCCACTGTATCCACAAGTAATGTTTTGGCAAGAGCATCTGCTACAAAGATAGACACAGATAGTCTTGTATGGGTCTCACTGGTGTCTCTGCACTTGTGGAAGAAATCATAACAGTGGTATGGCACAACACCAGGAACCAAGACGTCTTAATGCTTTGCCTTGCTCAGCCACAAGCTCCCTGGACTACCTTGAGAAAATTTACCATGCAAACCTTTTTCTCCTCACTTCTGATAGTGAACTGTTTGGCAGCTTACCCTGCAAAAGAGGATCTGTGGCATTCCTCCTGCAGGTCTGCAGTGGAGACTAATGGTGGAATATTCTTCACAGAGAGTGTTAAGTGGAACAAGCCTCCTGCATCTGCATTGGCCACCAAATCTGATGCCTTTGTTATTTTGAATTAGAATAATCAGTGTGAAATGAAGCAGTTCTCCTCCCCCATATTTGCTCTCCTCTTTCTTGATTTTTATTAGCCTATTTAGTGCTCCCTTGGGTGTCTTTGCATCATCTATTTCTTGTAGTATTATGGTGGGTCAAAGCATCCCTCTACAGTTTTAGCACGCCTGTTTTCAGGCTGTATACAATGTGCTTATGTCCATACTGAAGGGCTCTGAAAATTCTCTACCAACCACCCTGGTATCTGTCTTGTGTGCTGTGTTCACTGCCATTTACTATCCCTAACCTGAAAAACTGTATAAAGACAAATGGCAGAGCTCCAGGACTTCTTTTCACTTACAGAGGGCTTGAAAAACAGAAAGAAGAGTCAGGATCTCAGCATATTAACCTGGTTTCTTGCGGTCCTCTTTGTTAAAGGAGTCAGAAAACTGCATCTCATGATAAAGAGTTCAGGGTTAATTTCACACAATACTGCACATAACTCCCTCCTTCTTTTCCCCTCCTCCCCCGGCCTTTCACACCAGCTTTGAGTTATGACTCTCCTACACTAATGAGATAAACAACATAACTCACTGCAGGTTCTGCTATTTCCTCTATAAGCAAATGGTTGGAACCTTCTCTGGTTGCCCTATAAGGCACCAGAGGGAGAGACAACTGAGCCAGGGCTGAAGACAGTAAGACCTGTATGTGCATTATTTCCATATGCACTGTGAGATTGACTGTGGAGGGGCTAGATTTGAAGCATTCAGAACTGACCCTTTCCTTGTTGCCCCTCCTTTGTGTAAACAATTGAAGATCCACACTGCATGTGGGCCAATGCAGCGACAGACGGGGGTCAGGGTGAAGAACTGAAGGTTAGCATTTGATGGGTTTGGATCAAGTGAAGGTCTGCTATGTGTTTTATCTTCATTGGATGGCTGTGTATTACTGAGCAAGGGTACTGTGAATAGGAACAGAAAGCTTACTTCAGGAGGTGCAGAGATGGGTGTCATATCATCCATGTCTTATTGATCTATCTGCCACCTGGAGTGGGCTGTGGGTCCTCTAGGGAAGAGGCTTTCCCATCTCTGTCTTTTCAAGGATACCTGCTTCATTTGTCATTGGGCTCTCAGCACTTTCACTGGCCTGGCTGAATCCAGAACTGGTATTTCATATGAGAGCACTCAAGAATTGAACCCACCTTAACAGCTACTCCCCCAAAACTGCAGTAGATCCTTGCTCCTCTGTGTCTGGGACAAATGCTCAAAGCTGTGATGCTTATTTCGTTCAAGTGACTCCTCTGTGGATGCCTATGCAATGGAAGGCTGATTCTCTGTCCTATCTCTTTGGTCTAGCAACCACCATTTCAGTGTTGTGAGCAAGTTCTTACACAGGACCTGTTGTGGAAGGGTGAGGCTTCTTGCCTCCACCTCTTTAATTACTCACATCAGAGCCGGGCACAATCCACCTCATCATAATAGCAATTGTTTGCAGCGGTTAATGTTTGCAAAGTGCCATAAAGAAGTGTGTTCAAATACTGTAGAAATGCTAGTTATTCACATTTTTGTTCCCAAACCAGTCCTAAGCACCCCACTCTGAAATGCGTCCTTCTTGTGGCGGGCATAATGCCCAGCAAGGTGTGCAGCAATGAGAGCAGGGTGTGAAAAGCTCCAGTTCAGTAGCATTCTGTGTCCTGGAACAGCCAGGATCCCTGCAAATACTCCATGGCTCAGCCATACCCAGGCAGTGTGCTGTAGATACTCCATTTATCCAGTAAGACCTTGAGAAGTAGGTGGAAAGTGCTGGGGTCTGAACTGGCATTCCCAACAGCTGAAATATTTCAAAGCAGAAGCTTAGGCTTCACTTGCCGAATTTGATTAGCCTGTTCCCTTGAGGTGAATAGTTTTGTTGTGTCTTTTCTCTTTTTGTTCCCCAAGTAGATAACAGGATATTGGTTTTTTTATTATCCTCATTTGGTTCAGTGAGTCAGATTTGTTCCCAAGCTGGTACACTATCCTGGCTGCTTCAGAGGGGGTGAGAGAGCTCTTGGGCAATCCTGCTGCCCTTGAGCTGTCCTGCTTTACTGGTACCCCCTTGGTGTTGTCCAGCTGTTCACTGTTAGTATAGTTTCAGATATGGTAATACCACTCCTGTCCTCTCTCTTCTGTGGTCTTACCTGTTTTCTAAGGGCAATGAGTCTGGAATTGCAGTCATGCTCTGTAGCCCCTTCACAACTAATAGCAACAGCAGAAGGGCAGAAGAGCCAAAGCAGAATTGGCGGATGGAGGAGGCAGGGGAGAGAATGGAATTCTTCCAAGTGGATGGAGGAGGCAGGGGAGAGAATGGAATTCTTCCAACGTTTCTGTGTCTTGCTGGGAATTTCTGTGTGTCATGAGTATCTGGGGCAGTTGAGGATACTTTGAAGCACTTGGCAGTGTGCTAGTAGAGATGCATTCACAAAGCCGTCCTGTATTCTGAATACAAGAAAGCAAAGCGTAGCTTGAACGTTGGCTAAGGGGTGGGGTGTCTGTCAGGAGAGCCAGGGCAGCTCAGAAGCCAGCGATGTCAAATGTGATTCAGTGGAGCATGCAGTAATATAAACATGCAGTAATATAAACATTACTGCTGTATCTCCTCCTGCATTCACGATGTTGGCATGAGGAGTTAATAACCATCATGAAGAATCAGTCTTCCCACAAAAGTCCAGAATTTAAGCAAAAAAAACAGAGCCCAAATAGCCAGAGCTCATGGATCTTGGTTTGCTCCCATTTGGAAGACACAAATTTCCTGAGCTGCTCTGTGCCTTATCGGGGCCTTATGATTTGCGTGTTGGAACTTCATCCCTTCTCTCCCAAGGGGCTTTCTCTGTCCGTGAAGGAGGCATCGCCCCTGTGACCCAGGAGAGTCTGAAATTCTATTTACCCTGAAGAAATCACAAATTATTTATTGTGCAGCTTTGGTTTCAGTGAGATGAGTGAAGTGTCTAAAGTGAGACCTAGATTCTCTGTAGGCCTCATCCCAAGAGGTGCTGAGGAGCCTCAGGAGCACTGGATGCCTCGAGTGCATAGTTCTGCCTCATGGTTTGTAGGATTGAACCCTCCGACAAGGAGACACTGGAAGGGCAAGAACAAAGATGCTAGAGATGGTGCTCATGGTTTAAAAACTGAAATGTATTTATTTTTTTCCTTTGATCTTCAGGCCTGGCCCCAGGTCAGCTGTACACATACCCAGCACGTTGCTGGCGCAAAAAGAGGCGTTTGCATCCCCCTGAGGATTCCAGACTGAAGCTGCTGGAAATTAAACCTGGTAAGTATTTCTTTGCCTCTCTTTCCTGTGGTGCAGAGCAGCTGGCGTACATTCAAACCTGGCATTTAGACCTTGTATTTTACCTTTGTCCCTCTCCAACCTTTTCTCTTTGCATCTTACTTGGTTTGCTGTAACAATAACCACCAAACCTCTGCACACAACTCATCCTTTACAGAAATGTGTCCAACTTGTATTGAATGCAATGGGAGCTGAATTTACCTTCTATAGGGGTGAATCCTGGCCTCTATTAGCAAGTTCATAAGGATGTAAAGGATCAATACATTACCAATTATTTTCTCAGTGTGTTATTAATATAAAATGTCAATTTGGCATTGGCTGCCTAATCTTTGTGGAAAAAGACCACTCTGTGTGTGGAACAGTACACTGATAAGATTTTTCATAATGGGGCTGGGGACCAGGGGTGTGACCAGTTTATAAACAGCAAATAATAAAAATTAGTGAGCATATGACACACTTGTATGCCTGTATGTGTACCTTAGTCCATTCTTCTTTCATTCTTGTTGTCCTTGGTACTCTTCCCCCACAATTAAACTATGCGAAGTGATGAGTGTGGATGCTGAACGAGTGACTGTAAAGCAGATGTGGAGGAGCTGCAGCTGTGTCAGGTAGAGCATAGTGTTGTGCATTCTTCCCTGCAGTTAGTAATAAAGGCTTACTGTCTTTGGGGTCAGCTGTTATGAGAAAGAGGGAACACACGTTTTCACAGCTGTATGTGGTTTTTAAGAGGTGAGACACTGCCAGTATAAAAAGTACAGGAGAAAACCCCAAAATGTAAATTAAGAATATTTTAAAAACCTGTTTGACAGAAGAAGGTGTCTGGGAACTGAGCTATGCTCAGCAGTACTGATGACTTTGCTTCTGTGCAGTCGCTGGTGAAGAGAGAGGAAGGGGAGATAGAGACACGTTCTAAACCCAGTAAAATCAAGGGGAAATATTCATGTTGATTTTGGTAGAAACAATTCTTGAAGGCTCCCTACCTTCAATATAGGAGATGTCAGCAGATAGTCGGACAAGAGGAAGAAATGCCTGTAACCATTCAGTTGGGGTTCAAACGAATCTCAGCCAGCAAACAGAACCAGACCTCACAGCAGAGCTGTTCAGAAAGGACTGGTGAAATCAGTCAGGTGCACTGACAGAAGTGAGACTGGACTCTAGGAAGGGGATCATGTTGGCCCATAGAAATGCTACCTCAGACTTTGTGATGATGCAAACACTGCTGCAGCTTGGTAGTTTAGTAAGGTAAAACAGTAGTGTAGAGTTCGACTTCTTTGTTTGCATTATTCTTCTTTGCTGTACTCACTGAATGCCAAATTAGTGCATCCTACATGCCACAGGGCATGAAAGACAATTACCACAAACTTATCAGATAAAGAGACCTCAGCATGTCTGTCTCTGTGTTGTTTTCCCTGCTATAAACATCTCTTCTGCATCTCGGGAGTGCTACTTTTGTTGTGTTGCCGGTGGCAGCCAAATAAGGCAAGTTACATTGCTCTGCCATTTAAATCTATTTTCCAACAAATTTCTATCTAGTGATTAACTTTCCTTATTGGTTACACCACAAAATAATTTCACTCCATCTGTGCATATTCAGAACAGACTCACTAGCCAAAAATGGGATTTTTCTCTGCTCCGATCTGAAAGTATAAAACCTATGGAAAACATTGGCTCTCCATTTAAAGGTAGCTTTTGACAATTTGAGAAAGAAGTAGTGTAATTTATTTTCAGGGTGGATGGCAGAAATACTCCATGTTTTGGAGGCAGACACCATGGTAAAACCTAGTGCTGAACCTAGGAAACTACCTTATGTTGACCTTTTTATTCCGCAGTTAAACATTAGATGACTGTGTGGAGAAAAGATGTGGCAATTTAAGATCCCTTAAAAAGCACAGAGATGATAACTATAGGACATCTAAAATAAATTTGGAAGAAATCTAATCTAGATCTTCCATAGTTTCACTCCACCTAGGGCTTGGATATCCTAGTCACGGCTTAGAACTGTTCTCAGCAGCTAGACAGTGCTTGTGCTCAGTTAATATGAGAGCAGCTGATTTTTAATCAGGAGGCTGTTGAAGTGGTTATACGTTATACAACATATGGAAGCAGTGCAATTCTACAACATCGAATAAGGGCTAAACCTTAGTTTTACTATGTTTTCCATTTGTTAACTGTTTAGAATACTTCTCATAAGACTGTCACTGTAACAAACACAGAAGGGGATCTTAACTCCAAAAGCTACCAATCTAGCAGTCAGTGGGATTGGCACCACGGGTGTGAATACTTGCTTGGACTGCATCTGCGCTTTTGGAGTGGCTCATTACAGGGCTAAGTCGCATCCAGATGTTCAAGACTTCTACATAATTCAGGGTATATATAGACCTAGGATTTTTGTTTTGGTAAATCATCAGCTGGTCAGTAAGTAGAATCATACTATTGTCTTGCTAGCAGTTCAAGGGTATAATAAATAATTTATTAATAATACAGTATTTAGACTTACAACCTACTTTTGCAGTGTTGGTACCTTGCAGGTTTAGGTAGTACATGACACAACTCAGTGAGTGAGAGTTTCATATACGGTAATACAAAAACCTAACAAAGAAAATAATCGTGCTCCAATGGTCTCCTGTTTTTTGTAAAATGCAAGTGCACTATAATGTTTTTCTTGGGGTCAGTTGCTGCTTGCTTCTTAATAAAACATGGTGCTTTTATTGTCCTGGTCTGTTGCTTTTATTTGGTTTCAAGTGGAAGTGTTTGGATTTAAGAATAGTTGCAGCCAAAGTCGTAAAGATCAGAACACTGGAGTAGGTGTTGCAGCCTTTAGATGTCCATTTTCCTCTGCCCCTACTCATAGTTAGGTGCATGGATTGCCCTAGTAAAGTTGTTAGATCAAAGGACTAGCAATGTTCATGTGACTTCTATTTCTAATGTTCATGTTAATACTGTCCTCCATCCCATTAGTAGCCTATCCAATAGATGTGCAGTAGAAATAAAGTATTGCCAAAACTTGCTGCTTCAATGACAATACAGTCAATATCATTTCCAGACCTTTAGGAATTACAGTAAGTATTCCTGACACTTACTTTCATATGGGCTTGTCTTCGGCTTTCAGTGGTATATGCATATCATCAGAACCAAGCATTACGGCTAAAGTGCAGTCTAGTTTTCACCGTTGTAATGGATTTGAGCTGTTACACAAGTCATTATAGTGTAGCAGTCAAGACTCCTATGAACAGTGGTATAGATTTGAAACGAATCCCCAGTCACAGGCAATTTATTGACATGTTAATACTGTGATTGCCTAGGTACAGCATGCTAAAGTTATTAGATGTTGATACTCTCATAATATTAATGAAACTAGACTTCTGTTCAATCAAGTATGGGCAAACCTGATTCTCTGCAGAACTGAGCACTTGAGCGCGAAGCAGTGGGAGGGCTGGAAGCAGCTCATGCTTCCACACTCACTCATCAGCTGGCTGTTCTCCTGCCCAGTAAAAGAGGAAGAGCAGAGCAGAGCTCCTGTGTATGGGAGGTCTATGAGTCTGGGAGTGGGTGAGGGAGAGTGTTGGGTTGGGCTAGGTCACCTGTTCTTCCAGAGGAATGGGAGAAGAAGGAGAATTTCCAACTCTCCTACCACCACCTTGAACTGCAGGTGCCGCAAAGGCAAGCTCTAGGGTTCTGGCCCTGAGTAATATCAGAGCAGCTGCAAAGATGAAGCTTAGAAGTGGAAGAGAGATCCCTGATTACACTCAAGGCCCCTTGAAATTTTAATTGCTCCTTGTCCTATATACTTAGTGTTTTTGAGGTACTGGGTGATATGGTTCTGTGTTAGGTCACGTATCAATGTTATGGAAGTGGTATTGCCTACAGTAAACCCTGCTGACAGTCAGGTATTACCCAAGCTTTGCAGCTATGCAGATGAGAACAGATAGGGTGCGTATGGCCAAAAACTCTGGTGGAATTTAAATCAGTAGTGTCCTACTTCAGTTTTACAAGATGGCTAAATATAGAGACGTACATACATGCACACAGAGCTTTTATTTCATGTGCTATGTAAGTGTAAAGAATATCACTGGAAAGCTTTTGTCTCAATTCACTGTTGTCCTTTGGTTTTGGACTGAAAGCCAACAGTGAGGTCTCCCAGCGGGCAGCCTTCTCACCCACTTGGAGGGTGTGGAGTAGAGTTTGTGTGTGCTGCTACTGTGGTGAGAATGAGCTGGTGTCTGCGCTAGTGTCTGTCCTGTTACTTATCTCTGGGCAAGCTAGTGTTCAGGTGAACTACAGAAATGGTGCCTTTTTTTTTTTTTTTTTTTTTTTTAAAATTGTTATTTGTTAGAAACAGGATTTGATTTTGGTAGGTGGTGCCAAAGCAACAGTCCTGCAGTGTATTTAGGTCAAGTGTTAAGCAAATATTAGGTCAAGTGTCAAATAACTCAACATCAAGGAGTGTGGATGATGATGAGCTTTATATCCAAAGAGGCTGCACGACCCACATCATTTTACTGAGCAATTCCACATGGATCCTGGTAGTTTCTGACTGAGCTAGAGCAAATCTCATTTTATTTTTGGCACACCACGTAGAACAACAAAAAAAAACTCAACAAATTTTTGTGACAGGGAGGGTGAATAATTTTCTGTTCTCATCCGATGGGTTACGGTGCCCATCTGCACACTGGCCATGCTGAATCCTGAGGTTGGTCCATCGTGTACCTAACAACATTCCTGTAGCACTTTGAAATAAAATGAAACTTTATATTGTGAATCCAAATCTGGGAGTAGGGATGCTGGAAGCTGTTGGGTTTTTTGTTTGAGTTGTTTTGGGGGGGTTTTGGTTGTTTTTTGGTGTTTTTTTGTTTGGTTTTTGTGTTGGGTTTTGTTGGGTTTTTTTAGGAAATTTCAATGTGTGAGAAAACAGAAACATTCATCATGGCTGTAGGAATCCCTAAACATCCCACCTTCTTTTTTCCTATCTTTTTTAGCAAATTAGGAACTTCTCATGCAACTGGGGGGAAAATTAATTTTTTACCATCTCTAGCTTTTATTTATACCAAAATAAATACTGATTTCTGCTGGGCCTTCTCTTTTGGGTGTCTTATCCAGCAAAATACCTAAATACTGGTCTAAATTTAAGTAGGTGTTTATTCATCAGCTAAGCCTGCAGCTTACAGATGAGTCCATCAGTGCTACTGAATCAAAACAGTAGGCTCCAATTCTCCACTAATCTTGCCTTCAGATTGCTCACAGCAGGACATGGCACCACAGACAAGAGCTGCTGCTCTATGGCACTTACACATCCAGCTATGACTCAGGTTAGAAAAAACGACTTTCTGTCACCAAGAGAAAACTCATCATCCTGGACCTCCGTGTGAAGCAGCTTCTTCCTTTTATACACATATTTAACCAGATTATTCCATCTCATCCACCACCTTTAAATTCTTCCTACAATGGGGATCTTTGCTGGTCCACGTCTCTGGCCAGATAAAGTTTGCTTTCCTTTTCTTACGTGGCACTAAGAATAGCAGAGAACCCATCCCTTTCTGCATGTATTCACTGACGCCGCATCATGATATAGAAGTCCTGCACTGAAATATCTTTGTCTCATTGCCAGTCTGCAGCAGAGGTGCCAACCTCTGCATTTAATGTCTTGCCCTGCTATCACGTACTTGCATCACCTGTATCCCATACAGGACTACACAGGACCAGGGACAACAGAATATCTCTTTTTCTCTCAGCTTCTCAGTGTGTAAAATGGAGGTGCTAAAACACTGATCTCATCTGTCTATCTCAGACAAGTGCCTAACAGGTAGTTAATAAATCTTTTTAGAGAGTTTGGGAGGGTTAGGGGAGACCTTTAAATAAAAAGGAATGTCTGAACAAAGCATGCCACTTGCCAAGCCTTTAAGGTGCCAGTATTAAACATTTTGGCCATCAGCATGAAGCCTTGCAAAACTGGTATGAAAGCATACCAGCTCTGGTGCAAAACCTGGGCTTCTGTGTACCAGGATGGGAATGAAAACCAAGTTAGCTGTTACACACCCATATATACCACTAAAGAGATTCACAATAGTGAATCGTTGAGCCAGTTTTCGCAAGGCTGGCTGTGCAGTGTAGCTGTTAGAAAGATATCTCAAGTTTTTCACAGTGTAACTCTTCTTGCTTCATTTTGGCCACTCCGTGAGCCGGCCTTTGGTACATCATGGCTACTGAGGTTGTGATAACTTCTCCTTCAAACCATGCACTGTTCTTTCTGGGTATTGTTACACGTGATAAGCTGCAAATTCCTAGACTAATTCAGCTCAGTGAGTGCGAGTGAGTGTGTATTTTCCCCCAAATGGGAATTCATGATTTTGCAGGTATGGAAATAAAACACACTCCTTTCTAGAAAAGCAAATAATATTCTATAAATAGTCCAGTCAAGAAAACAAAAACATTGTTTCTGCTGCTTAACTCTGCAGTCATGCTGCTAGAATTTACAGGATTAACTTTGTGTAAATAGTTTCTCTTTCATTTGTGGGATCTGGAACAGGTCACCACAAGTATTTTATATGCACAGTTTTACCAGGAGAGCTGTGTTGGTTAGCTAAAATTGCTCATATGAATCACCTGGGATTACTCCTGGTTCTTGTGTGGCTGAGCCAGTTTGCATAATTAGGAGAAATCTGTGTGAAGAAGCCACAGGGCTTTCAAACCTCCCCGGGTTTTGATCAAAAGCCCACTGAAGCCAGACCCCTCCGGCTTTAGTCATCAGGCTAAGGCAGAAGTAGCAACTGAACAAAATAAAGCACTTTTGGAATCTGTTAAATCTCTATGTTTCTGAGTTCTCCAGGTCTTGTCCCTGAGAATGGGAACATAGGCTGCATCTGCAGTGACCCACAGACAAAGGCTGTTGTCATCTCAGAAGCAATGCAAGCCACTTAGAGGTGATTTTTCTACAGATGTGTAGTCTCAGCTGTATTTAGTACCTTTGTGAAAATAAAGTTATGATGACTTTGGAACCAGACCATTTTGAAAAACGTTGTGGTCGCTATAGCAGGCCATTAAACTGAAGGAATGAGTTGTGCTGATGAACTCCTCGGAGCCTCTACAGTGTGACTGCAGGTCGTGTCTTGGGGCTCAGTCTGTGAGACGTGAGGAAAACTTGGAGGGCTCGGGCAGTTACGATGGCATTGGCTTGAAGTAGCTGGGCTGCTTGAGAGGGACCTTGCTTGTGGTGCTGCCACCCTTTCTGTGTTATCCAACCCATTGTTTGCTTTTTTGCTTTTCTTGGCTATTGTGTGTTTGACTTACATCTGGCTGCTAGGATGCATCTTTGGGAAGAGGTTTTTCAGCACGTGCCTCTTAAGCTGCCAAGGCCTGACTGTGAATACCGTGTCTCTAGGAGATACGCTACTACTAGTGGAGAGTTAAAATGCCGTAGGATTTATCCCCTTACTATGAAGTTAACATGGATGTTTGTAAATAACCATCAGGATTACTTATTTCTGAAATAAACAGATTCAACCTTAAAAAGAGGAGAGTGCAGGTGAGCTGAGGCCAGGCTTCTCTTCTTGGAGCAAAGGTGGCTTCAGAAGAGTGTTTTGGCACTCCCAAATGGGGCTCCTAGGAGGGGGCTGCCCAAGCAGTTTGCTCCAGGCTTCTCAGGAGGAAGGGGTATGGGAGCCCCTGGGGAAGTGCCAGGGTACGGCGCCTGGGGAAATGCTGGAATCCAGCAGATTTGTTTCCCCCAAAGCGCAAATCATCAGCTCTCCAGCAAAGGGGAGGGGCAGTTGGGAAGCTGCAAGTAGGTGTCTTGCTGCTAGACCTGAACCTGAGCAGCTTTCCTGGCAAAACTCTTGGCACTTTTCTTAGTATAGCTGGTACCAATGCCTGAAAACGAATAAGCCACATCGGCAAAAGGATTTTTTGAAGCACAAAAATAGTTTAGATACAAGTACTGGACACAAGATTCTAGGAAATGGGCATCTTTTATTTAATTCACTGCGTCTGTTTTGTATGTTCATGTGAGTAATCCTGAGCATTCTCTGGTAATCACATGAAAAATGGTTTATAGGATCAAGTCCCCAGGGCTTAGTCTTGTAAGATGCCAAGCTGTCTAACCCCAGACAAGGAAAGCACCTGAGCTTGGACTTAAAGAACATGAGTGATCTTTTTGTAATTAATGGGACTTGTCACATGCTTAAAATTAAATCCACATGTAAAGTACTAGGTTGGACAGACTTGCAGGCTTGGTACTCAGCATCCTGCAAGATAAAGCCCAATAGAGTCATTGGACCACTAGATCAACCATATAGTAGAACCTGTGTGCTATTTTATAGAAGAAAATATTAACAAAGTATAGCAAAGAGATTATGAGATATCATTACATTCAAAATATGGTTTTAAAAAATATTTTATTCAATTTTATCATTCTGACACATAGCAAATGAAATTGTTTTGTAGTATGAAATATTATAAAATTTATAGCATGTGATATTTTGCAGGTGCATAATATAAAGGAATGAGCAATAAATGTTAATATAAAGTCCAGTTTGAACTCTTACAAGCAAGCTTTACAGATTTGCTGAGAATAGAATGGAGAGTGTGATGGCTTCCCCTCCCACATCCCTGCACCTCCCACCACCTTCCATGGTGGAAGTCTTCAGTCTGTCATTCCCATTCTCTGGAGTAATCATTTTACAACCTCCTAATCATCTTGTACCTGAGAGATATTAAGTGTGTTTTTATTAGATTACAATTCATTTCAATATTCCCTGCATTTTGCATTTGATTGCCTAATAGTTTATTGCAGGTATTTTATGCTTCAGGATCCTGACACTGTTGGTATTTGCAGTGGTGTCCATTCCCAACAATGAACTCCTTGGGGAAAGGAGGGTCGATGCAATGTACCTTTGGGGAGGGATTAATAGAATAGATGGATATGGCTTTTCTGTTCAATGTCTTCCAAACCAGAGATCTCGCATAGGATGCACTTGGAGCATGGTTCCCCTTAAACAAACAAGGTAATTTAGGGCCAGGACGTTAGCTGTTGTAGGCGGGTACAGTTCCACTAAAGACTATAGCAAGCAATAATTTTCATCAGCTAAAGTTATGGTTCTTGAAGTAGGAGAAAGGCTGAAAACTTTACCCTTCTTGATGGAAACGATGCACTTCTGAATGCATGGCATTGCCCTCGCGAAGTATGGGGGTGATGTCTTAGGAACGCATATGGTCATGATTAATATCCTATGCATGTCCTACAGAGCTGTAGTGAAAATCCTTTTGTTGTTGGCCTAAAATAAACAGCACTGCATGATGGGAACAAAAGACAAATTTTCAACACCGGCTCAGACTACATTTAAACACTTTAAGTAGGTGACTCATTTCTTGGTGTTTTTGTTGGTGAATGCTTTTATCTTCTCATGATTTCCTTGGTACAGTCTGTGAGCGACACGGTTACAGATACGTACTACTCTGACAAAGTGAGGTTCATAGCTATAGGAATTTCTGGAGTGCTGCTGTATTTGTAAATGATGCTATGGGTACATCTGCCATGTAATGCTCATTGCCTAAGTGAGGTAGCAGCACGGCAGGAGAACTGGAAACACAGAGGCTGTATCTGTGAGCAATGCTATAGACCAGGACAGTATCAGCAAACAAAGACACTATTAACTAAATCGAAAGGAGTCAGGATTAAGTGCTTTGTGCCTCTGAAGCCGCTATACCAGGGTTGGCATTATAAATATACTTAGAAAATATTCTTCCAGGGATCTTTCTGTTAATATCTGAATGGGCAAAATAAAAAAATTAACTTCTCTCTGCTAAAGATGATGCCCCAAGTACATCTGAACTCTCAGCAAGTGCTACAGATGGAACCAGAGTGCATCCAACTTTTTTGTTTTGCCTTTCAATCCTGAATCTTAATTAGTTCCCTACTGCTTTAGTACATGCACAACATTTTAATAGTCATAAGGACTTACTCCAATCCACGTTGCCATTTCCACAATTCACTCTTTCATACCACTAGCAATTCTCCCCCCTCTCCTGCCGGCCCCCCCCCTCAGCCCTGCATTTAGGAATAGCGTAAAGAAAACTAAATAGCCAAGAGTGTAGCTGTAGATTGATGAGGTTGTCACACCATTCTCTTCACCGTTTTCTTCCGACCTGCACTATGCTCTAATAGATGGATGATTGCTGGGGGAGGGAGAGAGTTAGCAAATCCCACAGCCAGATGTTCAGGGATGGACAGAGCGACCTTCTCAAGGAACCCAGAGGAGTACAACCGTGTCCTTCTGAGAGAGAAGGACACTCAGGTGCCTCCGGCTGCCCGTGTTTATCTCTCTTTTCAAAAGGAGCACAAATGGGCTCAGCATGGCTGCAAGGATGGATGTTTCTCAGTGCATCGCGGGAAATGACCAGTCATCCGTCTCTTCACTGTGGAGCCTGCCTGCAGCCATCAATCTTGTAGCCCAGCACGGCAGCTCCTTTGGCTTAGTTTGGCTCAACGTTAGATGAACAAAGGGAAATGAAAGCTGAGCAGGGAAAAGGAGAGAAGAGCAACTATTCTCTATTTCACTTTGTTTTCCCCTTGCATGGCTATCTCTCCCTCTTCCCCATTATCATCTATTTTCACTGTGTTTTGTAGGTGCGGAAAGGGCCCAGACTGTATATTTTCAGGATCTAGGACTCTGAGGCATTTTTCTGTTAGCAGAGAGGGGAAAGGAGAGAGGTATTGAAAAGGCATAATTCAAGGCCCAAAGCTTCCATTTTTCAGACTTTTTTCTGGGGCAGTTTTCAGAACAAGCCAGCCATGGTTTAGCTGCAGTAGGCAAGGGGAAGGAATAGCTTTCCTCCATCTTGCTGTTTTCATCCCTTGTTCTTCCTGATTCCTTCCTCAATGCCACTTTAGTGTTTTCAGGTGTGTACTTCATCTCTCCATTCCTGTTCTATTAAAAAAGCAATCAAAAGAGCCACATGATGGGGCTTTCTGGAGAAAGATATGTACTGATGTCTGGAGTCATGATAGCAGCTCCTGTCAGCAATCGCAAGCTTGCTTGAGTCAAGCCCGCTTGATGCAACAGTGCTGGGGCTGCACAGGCTTTGCACAGGCTGCCTGAGCTAACCCAGCACCCATGGCTTCTGCTGTGAAACTGGAGGTCGTGCCAATATCTTCGCTGCAGTTGACATGCAGCCCATGAGAATAAAAAGCATCCAGATGTGTCTGCTTGTACACTTAGCACTGAATTAACTAATTTCATCACTGAACTCAGATGGGCCAGGTTTTGCTTGAAGTGCTCACATCTGGTATACTTTGAGCCAGGCTGGAAGGAAAAGAGGTGTGTGAATTCACTACCTGCTGGACTCTCACAGCTAGGGTCTGCTTTTTTCTATGCTGAGCTGTAACATGGTTGCTTATTCTGTTTTCCCCTGAAATTCTTGCCTCTGGATATCATAGCAGAATATGTTTGTCTTATTTTGCAGCAGGCTTGTTTAGAGATAGCACTGTTCCCCCTAGCACTGCCCCACTGTGGTGTCCGACCGATGTTTTTAAAAACCCATGTGATTGCATTTACTTTTCCTGGTTGACCTCAACGGTCTAAGCATCAGGTCTGAAAGGGCCAGACTTCCCTGCAGAACTGTGTTAGGAAATTTCTCTCTCCCACTTTTAGGCAAAGAACTGACATCTCCCAGGCATACACAGAGCTTATTGGGAGATTCAAGGCCCAACTAAGCACTGAGATGGAGCAAGGGAGCTCTGCAAAAGCAGATATTGGACATAGAGATGTCTGAGGAATCTTTACCTGCTTTCAACCCAAATGTGCCATCTGGAGGGAATAGACTTACGCCAAGATGGGGAAAATTTATACCATCATGGATTTAAAGAGCTGCTTTGCAGTTTGTGCTGAGGTTCTTTTTTCTTTTTACTGTAAACCTAAAGCATTAACCCTCCAGGAAAACATTTGTTTAGTGAAAACCGGTTTCTCCTCCCCCACACCTTGTGTGAGCAGGCTTTACAAGTGGGCACAAGGCCTTTCTGAGTGGGGCTATTCAGGGAATTTTTTTGTTTGTTTGTTTTTGTGTTTGGGTTTTTTTTTTCAAAATAGGTAGCATCTTTTTCCAACCTGTACATTTAATTGTGCCTATTTTGAATTGAATGGTCGTATTTTCTGCCTCTACCCATTTTGCCTCCCTGCAAATTTTGAAAAAGACAAATCTTGTTCATGTTGTCATGAGACAGCCTACCCCAGATGGCACATCTGTGTCTTGGGATGCCCTCTGGCTGGCCTGTTGGCAGGCGTTCCCGTGGCTTTGAAGGTCACCTTGTTTACACCTTGCCTTTTCCCCCCTCCCTACTCAGAGGCTTGCTGAGCCTGCAGGCTGGGCTTCACCATCTGCATTTTCTCTGGTGCCATTAATCTTCCTGTTTACCATTCTGTTATTAATTCTAGAGTTCACCTTTTTGTCTAAACGCTTTATAGGCCTCTTGGAATTTCTTGCCTTTTTGTGGCAAGAGAGCCGAGCATCTCAGCAGATGATTTGCTTTGTTCTTTCCCATTTCTGAAAAGATACCTACTATCAACTCATGCCATTTTTCTATTACAAGCCTTCCTTCTTATAATAACATTTTTCAATTATATAGCTTCATCTGTCAGATGCATCTTACTGTATGAGTAAATATTACCCTCATTCCTTGGAATTTTTGAATTGGGCATTGAAATCTGGTGTCTGTGGAAATAGCCTTGCTTTTTCAGTGTTTTTCTTAGCTGGAAAAAAAGATGTGTTTAAACCTGGCTTTGTGAGAACCTGTAAGAACACCTTGCATTTTTGGTGCATTTTATTTGAATCCCTGAATGCCTATGAATATTAAACAAGCTCTTCCAAACCCCAGAGGATAGATGAAGACTATCTCCATTTGACAGGTGATGGAAGAGCAGAGGGTACCTTTGTTAAGAGTTTGGCCCAAGATCACATGGTGAGAGAGCAGCAATGCCAAGGGCAGCGTCTGGGGTGATTGCTCCCTATCCCATCCTAAAATCATCACCGCTTTGCTGTGGCCTTTCTGTTCTTCAGTGGTTTACGCAGGTTTGCTATTTACTGAGCCAGGGATGCTGAGCCAGCTCTGCTTGGTGTGGTTGACTTCTTCAGACACTGCACCATGTGAATGTGGCTCTCCCACTTCCCAGGCCCTCCTGGGTGGCAGGGCACTGTCTTCCCACAAGTGGGAGCGTTGCAGACAGAGATGCCGAATCAGGACCAGGACACCTGCGCTCTGGCTGAGCAGTGCTAATAAGCCCTGCTGCACCCTTGCTGATGCCTTCAGAGCTGACTGGGTGTTTCTGCCTGCTCTCCAGCGCTTTGGGTTTTAGAAGGGCCTCATTAATGGAGTTGCCACATCATGTGGGCACATGGAGCCAGCCAGAGCTGAGCACTGCACTCAAGCAAATAACCCCCCTCAGTCCGGAGCATGAGAGAGCGCAGAACAGGCTCCCAAGAATCATTGCAGGACTCAGATTGGCTTTGGCAGGTTTATCAGCTCTGGCTTAGTGCCGGCTCTGCTAGGCCCGGACTGAATTAATTGGGATGCTTGTTCACTGCAGTTGAGAGATAACTGCATTACAGAGATTTATCTGTTACTAAAGGTATCCACTGTCCTCGATAAGGAAGAGGAGAAGCTATGAAGAATCTCACAGAATTTGCAGCAAGGTTACAGCATGGCTGGTTTTACGCATGGTTTATGTATGAGTTTGCATCTGGTATGAGTGTTTTTATTCAGTGCTGTTGCATATGGAAATAGTACAGTTGATTGTGGTGGAGGTCCCTTCCCTGTTACCATTTGCAGAGTGTGCAGTATGGGGGTGACTGGCCCAGCTGCGTGGTGTGGGGTTGACTGGTGTTTGCTAATAGCTGTCTGGTTACTGGACAGTAATCAGATCGTGGTTCCCCTGATGGGACAAAAGGCCCCTCCATCTGTGTGAGTGTATCAATATGACCACTTGCAGATAGCTAGGCCAAGTTTTCTCTTACTACAGAAAGGCCAGAAGCCCTGTTAGGGTGCTGCAAAGCCCAAAGGAATAGACTCTGTATTCAGGAATTTTCTCTAAATTGTAGCAATTACCCAGCCTCTGTGCCTTGGTATTGCCTACAGTATTGCCTGATGCTGCAAAAGTCTTGCTGCAGTCTAAGCCCACCTAGAACACAAATGCAAGAGTGACCAGAACACAAATGAGTGCTAGAATAATGCTATCAAATGGAAATATTCCTTTATGATTTGAGCCTTGAGGGTAGTTACCCAATCCAGCATTTAGGCTGATACTGTAATTTGGCAGACTTTGAGAAGCAGGTACAGTATGTTATACGTGACAATGATTTATATCTGTGCGGAGAAATAAATCTGTAAAGAACTTCCAAGAGACAACTGACAGGAGGGCTGTTTTTTTTTTATTGAGAGATTTTATAGAGGCATTCTAGTCTGCCAAAGAAATACAGCTGCTTGTAAAGTCCACATTTTGATGATGGGTTAAACCAAACAATGCTTAACCTTATGTTTGAGGGCCTCTGCTGTTTTCTACAGCTTTATTTCTCTGTCCTGTTGTGTTGCAGACTCCTGGGATGTATCTTAGCTAGAGGCTGATAGAAACTTTCCATTGGATCCTGGTCTTAAAATTCAAAGTTGTCCTCTATTTTTCTGCAGTTTATGCCCAGGATGAAGAGTGAAGGTGTACAGTCCCCTCATATCGTAACTCCTTCTGTCTTCTTCCATCCATCTCTTCGTTTTCTCCCCCTGCCCCCTGCTCCCCCTCAGCCTCAACATGAGATTAGCAGCATTGCAGGAAGAGGTGCTAGGGAGACATTGGGATGTTCCAGTCTCCCAGTGTTCCCTGGAGCAAACCTCAGTCATGCCTCAAATTTGCAACAAGTGTTTACTAAGATTAATTTCTGAGCTTTATAGGGTCCCATGGCTCCCAGCCTGAAGAGGAGTTTTCACTTAATGGCAGAGAGTTCTCTGAACTATTCTTTCCACACAACATGGTTTGTTTCTGAGGAAACCAATACTGTCTTGTTTTCAAGTATCCTTGCTCCTAAAACCAGTTTATCATTCTCTTTGACTGGATTCTTCTCACCATGGCCCTGTTTATCTTGAGAGTGCAATAATATACATGAGGTTTGGGGATGGAATTGGCAGGGGAGACAAGGAGTTACTGGAGTAGCCTTACAATCTCCGGTACAGCCATGGCTTTATTATGTCTGTCTTGGATTAAAAATAAAATGAACTTGATGTTTACTAGTTTCTAGGGGCATTTGTTTGGTTTTATGGACTCATTGTGAGAGCCTGTGTTATCAGCAGTCTAGTCTCAGGGGAGGCCAAGGGCTGGGCTGGCAGGAGGTCCTGTGGACCAGGGTTGAAGAAGATTGTAAGTGTAGAACTGCACTGACAAGTTTGACACAGATGGGTGCTGAATTGCTGTAGTGCTGGGAGAACAGGCTGAGTAGCGGGGACTGTGGAAGGTCAGGATTAAAGCATAAAAGCAATAACATGAGCATCTGCCCCCAGGATAGCAGGAGACGGTGCAGTGAAAGAAGGGTTTTGAAGATCCAGATCTGTAGGAGGAGTGAAGATCTGTGCTGTGCTGTGCTGACAGAGGCATGCTTATAAAAAAACTTGCAGAGCCCTGCCTTTAGTATATCTGGTTCTGGTCACTGCTGTGAATGCATCAATTCCAAGGACGCTAACAAATTACTGTACTGACCATGAACGCAACAAGCAAGCAAGCAAGCTAGGTAAGGAGAGTCTGGTTGTGCACGCACAGAAAAGCTACAAAATCCAGATATTCACGTAAGGCATTGTCTCCTCTTTCTTTCTTAAGGGATTCCATCCCCCCTGCCCCCACCCTTTGCACTCTAACGCTATATTTGTGCCTTGGAGATGTGGAGATGAGCGTATGATGGATGGATGGATGCTGCTTGTCTGGGTTTTTCACCACCATTTCCCCTGGGGCACTCTGTCTGCTGGCAGAGAGCACCATCCCAAAAGATGGTATCTTTTGCAAACTCGACAGCTAACAGACAGCTTCTCTCTCTGCATATTTCCCCAAAGAAGAGCAGGCTTAATCTGGTTTTTATATGGCATATTTCATTATAATCTTTTTGACTTCCCATGTTCCCAATACGCCATCATAAATAAAACGCTGGGGGTGGGAACAGCAGAGATGCTGAGGCTTCACACTCTTGTGACACTGATAGATTCTCATTTTAAACTGTCATGGGATTTAATTGCTTGCTGAGCCACTGCACTGCACTTTCAGACACATCCTGCCACATCCTCTTAATGAGCTTAGTGGCTGCATTCACTCAGCAGTAGTTCTGTTTGCTGTGAATTAGGTGGCTCTTTTAGACCACCTAGATGATATTAAAGAGGTAGTGGTTATTAAGGTAATATCTTTGGATTTATCCATCTTAAACAGCACTTCACGGACTCTTAATATATAGTTTCCTCTGGCACTTTTTATGTTCCAAAAAACCAGCACCAAGAAACAAAAATGCAAGAATCTATGTGCAAAGTCAGTGTTTGTCTAAGAGGGTTTTTGGAAGCCGGATTGCTTTGGTTTGCATAGTAGCTGTCTCTGGCGTGATAGATCATGCTGGAACTCACCCAATAAGTATCTCTGTTCCCAATTAGAACTGGAAATGGAGCTGCTTACGAGTGCACAGAGATGATGGCTTGGGTGGCAGCTGCTACTGTGGAGATGGAAATGATCCATTGTAAAACAAATACATTGCACTGTATAGAAAAAGGGATGGTTGTTTTTAATTTATGTTTCAAAGAGACACTGAAAAGTTGCTTAGCTCCCAATGCGTTGTAAACCACATGCAGCATATTTAAGGACAGGAATTTGCAGCTATTTTGGTGAATCAGAACTTGAAAAAGCCCACCATTTTGTAGGATTTGTGAAAATGTGCTTCTTTTGGAGACAGCAGTTCAGTAGAAAACAGATACAGGAATGATGCTGGCATGGGTGCTTGCTCAGATTCTACCACTGTGGTCTAAGGACCTTGATAAATAGAGAAGTTACTTCACTGAGCTGGTAAGCAGAAATAACCATGTTAATTTAATCACTATGAAAGGGACTCTGCCAAGTTAAGAAACATAAATTTTAATTATATGCACACACACACATCTTTGAATTATAATATATGCACAATATTTAGCTGTGACACCAATAATACTATGGTTCATTAAAACAGGAAGAATTCTTACATAACATTTTATTTTTCATTGATGATTTTTGTTGACTTGATGCTTCCATTTTGTGTGGTTCTATTTCCTGTATCTCCTACACTAACCAGGTGCTATTGCGTTTGCAAGACTAATCAAAATGAAATTTATCTACAAACCTTTTTAAAATTTTTATGTAAAAGAGTAAGCTTTTAGTTGTAGTACTTTTACTAGTACTTATTACTTGTAATAAAGATTATGTTCTTTGAAATTGCCATGTCTGAAGAAGAGCTTGTGATACAAACTAGGAGTTACAATAGGAAGAATTCAGAACAATTAGTGGGTAGCAAATGTTATTACCTATATTTTAAAAGGATTTGGATGTGATTCAAGGATTTAAAGACCCATAAATTCTACATGAACATTTGAGAAATTGATTGAAACAGTAATTAGGTATAAGCAGTAAAGCACCTGGGAAATGATGATATAGGAGGTTCTAACTGATGACTTTTTTTTTCCTACCAAGGAAAAGCACATCTCACTGCTTTCTTAAAATTCTTTACATGATATGTAAAGGACTAATAGATAAGGGGTTTGACAGTTTACTTAGACTTTCTGAAGACCTTTGGTATGTAATAGGCCTCCAAAGAGAAACAAAGCATTTTCTTGGATCAAAACTTTTAGAATAAGAGATGAAACAAAGAACAAAATGAAACAAAGAACTTTCATTCTAGAAAAAGGCTAACAGCTGGTGCATCAGCGTTTGGTGTCTGGTCCAGTGTTGTGTAATACAGTAATGAACAAGCTGGGGAGAGGGAGTAAAAGATTTGTACATACTACAATGTTATTTTTAAAGCCATTGTGGCCAGGGACGTCTGTGCAGGTCTCCCTAGGGAGATCTGAATGTGCATTGTGAATGGGCAGTGGGATGGACATTTTAATCTGTTACCTGTGCGCTTGAAGGTATTACTTATGGGATGGTCTTGTCTCTGTTAGGAGGTTCCTAATTCTGCTCGGTATGCAGCTTGGACATTGCAGGACACTGCCTTAAGAGTAGTATAATGAGTATTGTAATGCATTTGTTTAAATGGGGGATGTGGCTTCATCTGAAAATATCAAGTGCAGTATTGGTCCATCTTGGGAAGATTATTGAGGAGTAAGAGGAAGTTCGGAGAGGTCTGACAGTACAAAGCCGTATGGAAACTTTCCCCCAGCAGAGTAATAGAAAAGATTGTGTCTGTTTATCCTCTGAAGGAGAAGAATCAGAAGAAATGACAAAAAAGTTTGGTCAGCAGCTTCTATTTTCCCTGTCTTGTAGCAAGAACAAGGGGGCAGGCCGTAAATAAGGTGAAACACTCATTTCAAACCGTAGTTTAACTGTTGAACTCACTTAGGTGGGGAAACATCGAAAGCAAAAATGTTTAAAAATTCAGAAGGAGCTGGGCTATTCTGTGTGTTTCCAAAAGAGCCAGATTTAGGATATCTGGCAGTGATACTGCATTGATCCATCAGGACTGACCTCTTAGAGATCAAGTTGAAATACGGTATTAGGATAGACTATTTTCTTTGCATTTCTCTCCTGACAGACACTCCTATCTTCTTCTGCAGTGTCTGATGTGACTGCATAGTATAGCACAACAAGTATCAAAGCAAACAGTGGCAAGTGTGGGGTCGTGGCTTAATTTCTCAAGCCTAGAAGTCTCTCTCTGTCCTTGTTTGAAGCTTCTGACACTGGCCGGTACCTTCATAAGAAGGACAGTGAGTGGAACGGACCACACCTCCCTTCCAAACAGCAGTTCCTGTGGTCTAGGAGAAGTCTTGATCTTTCACATGAAATCTACATTTCAGGTGTTGAATTGACTTCTCAGTTTTCTTTATGGTACAGGCATAAAGGAGAATTATACTTCTCTAGCTTTTGTGGGAAAATCCTGGAGAGTTAAATAGGAAAGAGAAAATTAGGGATTTAGTGAAATGAATTTAAGGATCCCTGGTAGTGATTCTCTAATTAACTAATTAATTAATTAACTAATTCTCTAGGTTAACTGAACTATTTTTTAGATTTTTGAAGACTTTTATCTCTGAGGATTCAAGAAGTGGCTTGGAAACGTAATTTCCTGTCTTCATTACTGTATCTGTTACAGAATAGCCATCTTCAAGGAAGGATTGAATTCCTTACAAAGATTGAATTCATTGCTAAAAGGTTGTCTGTGGACCTCTGAAGGTTTTTATACTGTAAACTTTACATTCCAGACAAGATAGTGTCTGCCATTTCCGACTTTCTAGAGCTACTTAGGAATGAAAATGGACTCCTAGAAGCTACCAGTGGAGATGAAAATGAAGCAGTTGAATAGCAGTCAGCTTAGTGAGCAGATGGGAAGAAGATGCCCTGAGTTTCTTTTCACTGGATTTCCTGCTCACTGACTTAACTTCTTGATAACTCCATCTCTCCATCAGTAAACTGGAAATAAAGGTATTACCTCACACTGCCTTGTCAGTGGGATGCTAAATTTAATAATTAAAAAACTCTCTGAGAGTTTGGGATGAAAAGTCTCCTGGAGTGTTGCTTGTAGGAGGTAGCAGCGCCACAGAAAACAACCACACCTATTAAAGACAGCTGCTGGTTTTTGACCTTAAAGCCTACCTTTCCCTCTGACTTAATGTTCAAAGTCTCTAGAACAAACAGGGACTAGTTTTACTTTTATATATGTTCTACTTATCCCTCACCCGTTCCTTGCTCATTCCCTTTTCTAATGCGTTCATTTGCTGAGTGCATCGGTATCCAGAGATAGGCATAGCTTGTCACGGTGAAGACGTGTTTGTTTCCGATGCCCTTGAGCCTGCTTGAAGATTCTTCTCTTGCTGAATATATGATGACCCCTTGAGTTTTGCAGTCCCACAAGGTTCTAAATACAGAGCAAATGCCCTTTTGCACCTAAGCACAGGACTTTGAAAACAAGCCAAGCCCACAGTCAGAGATGATTATGGAGGCTCCTTAGTGACTTTAGATTCAAGTGTTGGGATTTGCACAGAAATCAAGTTTAAAATCCCTTCTTTCTATTGAAATGTCTGGATTTAGCATCCAAAGGAGGGTACTAGGAGTTAATACAGGGAAATTCAGTCTGTATGATTCTCTGTTGACTTCTCTGTCTTTTCTATAGCTCAAGTAAGAGAGAAGTTGGGGAAGGTGGCATAATGCCGTGGGTGTGCAGAGCTTAACGCTGAAAACAGAGTCCTGATTCAATAGACCTCCTTGTGATGAGAAGGGGGATCAATTCACAGTTGACCCCATCCCATTGTGTGGGTTGTCCTGGGAGTTTCCTTTGAAAATCCCAGTGGTTTGGGTTTTCTGCATGGTTTGTACTCAGCCTTTCCCTCCATGAATAGAATAGCTTTTGCTGGAATTTTTGCTGGATTTTCTGTGGTTATTGGCTGAGCAACTGCTCACTTCAGAAGACTTGAGCAAGCATGTTGTGGAAGCACTGATCAGGGACCCTGAATCATTTGCTGGCTTAGAGTTTTTCATATATAGAACAAACATATTCCTGGGACGCAATTGCCCCCAAGAAACAGATTAGACTTTACTATCCCAGGTGGAAGTGTTCATTCATTATTTGGATTGCAGGAGTGATTTGGGGCTTTATAAACACATGAATTTCTGCCCTGCAGAGTTTACAACTCACGGTGATAGAAAGGCAGGGAGCTTCAGGCAGACTGGGGAACACAACACAGTCCTAAAAGATGAGAAGAGGACAGAGCTGTGAAATAAGGACACTTGACGCTGATTTGTGAGCATCGGTCCTGTACATTATTACTTTATAAATCTATTGGCCTAGAGGAAGGAATTCATTTTAGAAGGGAGGGAGTACTTGAGATATCCATACCTGTCATTGTCAGGTAAAGAGACATTCAGGATGTCTCCCTGCCATAGGATTGTTCTGAATGAATGCCTGCATGAGTGGGGTAGAGGCTAGGATCTACAAGGAAAACGGAATTCTTCCCTAGGTGTATTTTAACATCTTGCTAAAATTAACATGCTGTATTTGTCTGTCTGCTGCACTGCCTCATAATCTAGTAGCAGCATTCAGAAGGGGAATAAGGCTCTGTTCCTTCACTTGTACAGCAAGTTGCATCGAGCTTCCTCATAAACCCGCACTGTCTTTGGAGTCCTGTGCCCTAGGCCTGCCCCCGAGCCAGCCTTTGGCTCTTTCTGCTGTGACTGGGGGTCATCCTGTGTTATGGGCTAGACTCTGTACTCGTAGCTGTGCTCACTGGTGTTTCTTCATTGGTGTAGGCCCGTTTAAAACAAACTCAAGATTCCATCTAGTCAGTATTACATGAAAATTCAAGACACATCCCTTTGGTTTTTCAGTTTAAGTTCTCGGCATTGGCCCCACACACTAGAGCTTTCTACTTCCCCATGTGCAAAACATGCCCTGGTGTAGGAGAATGCCGCTTGGAGCTGTGCTGTATAATCTGTGCCAGATGAATTGCATTAAACTACTTCTTCAGGAGATCAGATCTTCTTATTTGTTATTTCAGTATCTTAGAAAGTCCTGATTTTGTTCTTTATTTGAAACATAGGGAGTTTACATAAAGGAGAAGTGGCCCCCCCTCCCCTCATTTGTTTGCTCCTGATACAATATGTCCAGCATTTTTTTCCTGTAAGCAAATACAGCAATTGAAAAGATGCCAGGTTTTCAGTAAGATAGAAATGAATCCTGTGTGGAGATCCTTATCAGTTAAAAGAAGAACTTGAAGAACTCTCATTCAAGATGGAAACAAGCTTGAACGTCTGTCAGTCTTCTGCTTGTCATGTCTGTCCTTCTGCTTGTTAGCTGTCTGGGGAGACACATGCAGTCAATGTATTTTGTTTTTCAGAAGTTGATCTGCCTCTGAAAAAAGATGGGTTCACATCAGAAAGTACAACTCTGGAAGCCTTGCTGCGTGGAGAGGGAATAGAGAAAAAAACAGACACTAAAGAGGAAGACACTATTCAAGAAATCCAGGTAAAGGAGGGCCCCATGCCCTGACAACAGGGCTGGATTTTACAATTTGTCTCTAAGCCTAGCAGATTTGGTCCTGTGGCAGAACAGTGCATCTGTTTGTGTCATTCTACTGTCACAATGTTATCAAACCATTGTGCTACATCGTGATGCTCAAAATGAACTTGGGAACTTGCACACTTCTCCTGTCACAAAGATCTCGGTCATTTGGCTGTGTTCTGCACAGCTCCGGTGTTGGAATTTGTTTTGCAGTACTATGAGATGGTTACATAGAAAACTGACAAGCAGAGATGGGTCCCAACCATAAACTGAATTTTAGTGCCTCATACTCAAAGTGAATTTGGACATGGATTTGAATTTGAATTCACAGCTGTTGACTGTAGACAAAAAGTGTTGTTGCCTTGCATTTTTTTTCTTTCTTTTTTTTTTTTTTTTTCTGAGAAGCCTTCAGAAAGTATACAAGCAAAATAAATAATTAAAAATATTCTAATCTTAATTATCTCAGTTATTATTAGCAATGCAGGTATGAGAAATATTGCCTCTTCACACACATTATGGTTTGAAAGTTATTTGTCAAGTTTCTATTTCATCCTTTAACAATTAAAAGTCAAAACGCATCTGTGGGTCTGTCAGAGAAGGAATTCAGCTAATATAATGGGTTCTTATGTAAGTAGGTGTCACTTTTAAAGACATCTTACATCACTAGGAAAGCAGGCCTCTCGCAGGGGAGCAGCAGCACATCTTTGGTGGTGCTAAAATGCCATTGTGCTATTAGTGACAGAATCATCTAGGTTGGAAAAGACCTTGAAGATCATCTAGTCCAGCCATTAACAGAGCACTGGCAGTTCCCAACTACACCAGATCCCTCAGTGCTATGTTAACGCAACTCTTAAACATCTCCAGGGATGGGGACTACACCACCTCCCTGGGCAGCCCATTCCAACGCCCAACAACCCCTTCTGTAAAGAAATACTTCCCAATATTCAGTCTAAACCTTCCCTGGTGCAACTTGAGGCCATTCCCTTTTGTCCTATTGCTTGTTACTTGGTTAAAGAGACTCATCCCCAGCTCTCTGCACCCTCCTTTCAGATAGAGGGCAATGAGGTCTCCCCTCAGCCTCCTCTTCTCCAGACTAAACCCCCCCAGTTCCCTCAGCCGCTCCTCGTACGACCTGTGCTCCAGACCCTGCACCAGCTCCGTTGCCCTTTAGTATCCATTAGTGATTTTTAGTGAGAGCCACTACAACATGTTGCATCTATACCTAAAACTAGTAAAAATTTGAGTGGGCAGCCCCATGACAAATGAAACAGAAGAGCATGGGCATCAAATCTGTGTTGCTTGGAGCTCAGTCCTACTGGTCTATTTGATAGAAATTTCACACATGTAAGGGCAGCAAAATTAGGTCTCCTGTTCCCAGTTACAAGGGTAAAGGAGCACCATCAAAGAGAAAGCATCCCATGCTTGTGGAGTGGGGAAAAGCTTGGCGTGAGGCCCGCTCTGTGTTTCCTTCTTCAGTAGTTCAGTAATATCTGGGTCTGTTAAGCTGAGAGCCCTAAAGCTCTGTTTATGCCTGCTTCCAAAGTCACAAGAAGTCATGGTGCAGCATTCTTATGAGGTTGACAGGTGTCTTTGGATGTCACTGTGCAATCTGAGCTCCCAAATTATCCCCAACAACAGTCCAAGGAAAGAGACTTTAGAGACAATAGAACTGACACAAGTCCGGGCACTGCAGAGCAGGAAGGGGGTGCAAAAATATACACAAAGTTTTCAGCTAAACCGCTATAGCTGTAACCTGTCACCTGGATTCTCGTTTCATGAGAACAGATCCAAAAGACATGTCTTGCTGTTGTTTCTTATGCAAGCACAGCTTATCTGGATTCAGTCTATACACCAGTGATTGTCGAAGCCTTTACTAGTAGCCAGCTTTCAGTGTGTACTTCGGCACCTGGCAGCTAGAATGTACCAGATTAAAATAATGGTCAGTGCCTTTTATCTGTGTGACAAATAAGAGAATGCAAATCTCTCCGTTGTTCCTTTGCATGCTCTTCTGTGCAGTAACTTGAAAGGGCCCAGACTCAGTGGTGGTGACAGTGAGCATGTCGGATAGACATAATGGTAATTCCCACGTCAGTCCCAGCCACCCACCACCCTCTCAAGCTCATAGTATCTGTCAGGAGAAGACTTGGTGCTTAGCTGCACTGAAGTACATCAGGCTGGGAAACTGTTTTAGAAAGACAGAATAGGAAAGGAAAAGTTACTTTGCTAAAAAGCATAAGGGTTCTCCCCGCTAAATAAATGCAGTCTATTTACAGTTGGTATTTAACAGGGTTGAGGATTTTGCCCTACAGTAAATTGGTATTGAATGTGTGTCTCCATCGTTCACTGGAGAAGGCTTAGAATTGCCTTTTGACCATGCATCAGAAAGGCTATGCCCCTTCTATCAAGGATTAAAGTCATTACCCTGGCAGTGTCATCAAATTCACACTTGGTTACTTATTATCTCTTTTCTAAATTGATGCTGCAATTTTAAACATAGAAAGTGGTTTGTAGTATTTCTCTTAACTGCTCTTGTGTCGTATCAGTGTCGTAAACTAGCTCCTTCCCCTCCCACATACGATATGGTTGCAGCCTTCTCTTTTATTTTTTTCGAGATACTTTAAGATATGAAGCAATGTGAAAATAAAAACTTGCATCAGTAAGTTTGCTTATCTTCTTACATATCACTAGTCTCCTCATGTATAACATTTTCCAAATGTTTCAGTTTCCTAAGATGAAGTCAAGTAATATATGAAATTGAATGAATTTTGAAGAAATATTTTATGTATGCAGAACTGGAACTTGCTTAAATTTTACACCCTCTAGTATTTAGTACTCTAGTATTATGTGCAATTGTATTTCATGATGTTCTGACCTCATTAACAGCCCCCTGAAATTTAAAAATAAAAGGAGCAAACCCCAGATGAAGTCTTGATCCCCTACCATATTCTAAGAGTTGTTTGTACTTTTTAAAAGGGACACTGTCCAATATTAATCTTAAAAATTTAGCTCATAAAATAAGAATAAACTCGTATAGTTTGTCTTCTAAATGCAGGCTTTTTTTAAAAGTGAAATTTCTGTTGTGTTCTTTCCCACAAATTCAGAATTTGGTGCTTGAGGTATGTAGGAAGGAGAGAAAGCAACTGTGATTTGTTCCTGTTCTCCCTGTGCAATCTCTCAAATAGCTCTTAAGTAGAAATTACAGGGAAGGGACAAATACAGTAAGACTGAAAAACCTCCTCATCAGTTTAATGTCACTGATTTGAATCTGCATCATGGATGCATGTTGTAATTTAAATGAATGGTGGCATGGCAGATATGAGTCAGTGATTCCAGACTGGTCTCTTATGAAATGGCACCACACCTTGAATGGCAGGAGTGGCAGGGGCCTATTTCTCTATTTCTAGCAGATATGCCAAGGGTTGAGGGGATTTCAGCAGGACTTCTTTCCACATTCGTGTTGTGATGGTTTCTCTTGCCTTTGTCCATGCAATGTCTGACTTTGTATGTTTTCAGCGTGGCCCGCCTGTGTTTGATTCTATAGAGGTTACATTTCAAAAGATCAGGATAAAAGGATTGAAATTCCCTGGCCTGGGCATCTCACAGTTATGTGAGATGATGAATTATTGTTCCTATTGAATAATTAATTGGAGGAAATACTATTATTGTTCCTGTTAACTTCAGTGAGACCTGTACTTCCTCAGCATTCCCATGCAGCAAGACCCCTGTTTCCAGATATCAGAGTTGTACCTGTGGTGTAAAACCTGAAAGATGTTATTTTCTAGATCCACTAAACACGCTGGAATATATGGAACAATTTTCTCTATTTTTGCCAAACAAAGAAAAGTGTGAGCTGCCAAGGAGAAAAACACTGATTTCTATCTTCTTGAAGTGCATTTTCAACATTAGAAGAAAACAAAACAATCTAAGGTGCAAGAAACCAAATTAAAAAAATCATGCAAACAATTTCCCAGACAGGGCCTGCAGTTATGCATACTAATACTTGTGTTGTCTTGGGATATTGGTGCTCAGTGATGCCACTATTATTTCTTAGGAACCTTTTCTTCGAGTTGACTGTTATCAGTGGTATTTTTTTAATAAGAACTCCCTGGAGAACTGAGGGTGGAAGAGAAAGCAAATTTTGCTTTAGTGGAAAGAAGTAGGGGGTTCTGGGATCTGATTTGACATTATATCATTAATCAAGTGTAATTTAATAACCTGCAGTCTCTGTGGTAAAGAGCAGCAGTTGGTTGTATGTGTCATCTTTTCTTCTAACCATTCCTGTTTATTGTTCAACCACAGAGGGTTTTAGAAAATGATGAAAATGCAGATGAAGTGAATGAGGAAGAGGATTTGGAAGAAGATATTCCAAAACGAAAGAACAGGCCTAGAGGACGGGTAGGTGGAGAGCTTACTGGAACGGAAAGGAGGGAAGCAAGGAAGCAAAACTCTTGTTTTCTAGTGTGTATTTGACATATGTATTGTATATGCAAAGTGTATACCCATGGATGTATGATAATAGTAACACTATAGGTAATTTTAAGTCATATGGTCAAAGATTTTTAGTATTTTTTCAGTTTATTTTTGTGAATTACCAAGAAAAAAAGATTATTTTGAGAGTAAAAAGTTGGGGTAAATTTATTATAGTGGTATATTTACAATTGTAATGTAAGCTGTAGTAATTATGGTGACATCCTGCTATTACAATGCTCTTACTTTAAAGCAACATTTATTAATTACAGAAAAGCAACAAATTCAGTCATGATAGCCAAAAAAAAAAATAATTAGTAAGAGTAACTTGAACTGTATTAGTACATTTTGCAGCTTTCTCCAAGGTATCACTTTGTGGCTGACACTGGCCCTCTTGAGCCCATGGCAAATCTTCTATTTGGTTAAAATGGGCAATATTTTATCTTTAGGGGAGTCTGTGTCCCTTCTCTTACCTAAGATGTCTTTTCACAATTTCAGCAGGGCACCAGTTAAGTAATGAGGCCAACGTTTTAAAACTTAGAATCAACATTTTCAATTGTGGCCCCATAAGATAGGCATCTAAATAAACATGAAGACAATTCTCAGCGGTTTCAAGCATTTTCATCTCTCTTTGGCTCCAGTGGGTGCTGCAGGGGCACAGGAGCTCTAGAAGTACCTTTTGATTGTTTGTAGGAGTCGAGCAAGAAGGGCTATGTTTTAGGCTAAATAAGCAGGATATAACAGCTTTTGAATAAGAGACCTGAAACCACATTGAATACTTGCAATGTACTTATGCATCAGACCCTCTCCTTTGGTTTCCTCTGTTGTTGTGTTGTTTCAGTTTTCTGCTCCTCTTTATTTTGGAGCTTAAGTCCTTTAATATAAGATCAAAGCACTTTAATAATTGGATAAGTATATATTTCACCTTCCTTATTCTCAAAATCACCTGAACCAGTTTCTTTCTTTCTTTCTTTCTTAGCCAAAGACCCCCACCTGGAAAAAAATTTTCCAGAAAAATGTAAGTTTCAGAAAATTTGTATGAACCAGTAACCAAAACCAGGCATTAGAATCGATACATGCACACAAGCTTGACTGTAGCGATCAGCTAATATTCCAGGCTAACAACTCTTTTCTAATAAGTTGCTCTCACATAAATTGCACATGCTGGTTAGGGTGAGTGAAAGGGAATGAATAGCTAAAAGAGATATACTGCTCAGGAGAAGGGAATTTGCAATATTCATATCTCCCAGGCCTACACAAGGAAAGTCCTGAAGTTACTGTTATGTGCAAAGTTTTACTCCCCTGTTCAGGAAACTTCTTCTCTGCTACTGTAGGGAAAAGAGTTAGAGGGTACTAGATGTTCCATTAATTGTGAAGCATGAATTTATGTCTTTATTTTCTGCCCTAGAAATGGCCCCCTATTAAGTACAGGAGCAGCAGGGTCTCTTGCCTTTTTCTTGCAACTAACTCTCGCTCTGCTAGTACCCTGGCTTCATTCAGTGCAAAAAAGAGAAGTCTGAAGAGTGCCAAATACTTTGAGCAATTTTCGTTTTTATTTGATGGCATCAATAACCAAAGCAAAATGTGGTATAAATTAGGTTTTCAAAATTGGAGCCAGATTCTCTAGCTGTTGAAAACTGGTAAGCCTGAATTGCATCTGGTCACGAGTGTTTTGCCACTCTTCAAGCAGCCCTTTTCTAATGTGAGCCTGACCCAGTGTAGGGAATTGAGGCTAAGGATCTGAAATAAGAGGACGTGAAACCTGGGCAGTACTTTGTTTCTGGGAAGGAGTTGGTTAGGGTATTTTTAGAGGGCAGAAGAGGGGGAGGACATGCATAGGAAACTAGATCCTGCAGAGTGTGGCCTTTGGGGATTCAGAGAAGGGGTGAGAAGGGTTGACAGCATCGATGCAGGATTAATGCGACAGAATCACTGCTCTGGACTTTCCAAATTGCACATGCCCCTTCCTTTCCCTACAGCGTTATTTTATTTCTAATCCCGGACTCTCCATCTGTCCCTCTGGCCACTCTCTCTGGCTGCTTCAGGGTTGCTCCAAGGCTTCTGTGCCATAGCTTCCAGGCCTCACACATCAAGTCTGGTAATCTTTGCTGCACCCTGTCAGGAGAATGAAGGCAGTCATGGATGACTGAATTCAACAGACTGGAGTGCCAACAGCAAGCACGGGGCACTCAATTTAGTGCCTCTGGGGCAGCTGCTTGGTTTACTACCCCCTCAAGGCTAGCCCCGAAATTGTGGGAGCATTAGGAAGGACACCGAAGGCCCAAGAGGTGGATTTACGGAAAGAGCTTTCTAGTATCTTTGGTGGACTGGGAGACTGTGGTAGGAGCTGGGAAGGATAGTTTGCTAGGAGATATGAGAGGAATGCAGCTGCACCTGTACAGATTGTCTGCTCGTCAGCTGGATATCCCATGGGACAATTTCAAAGGCACTAAAGACATTTAGGAACCCAAGTCCCATTGAAAGTCATTGACTTGAAAAATCTCCCCATGTGTGTTCAGTGCATGAAAAAGTGTATCTGACGTGTGGTCATGACATAACGCTGTACACTTGCATTTCTGTAGAGAACGGTTTGAAGGGAAACAGCTGGCTGTAGGACTAGTGAAACTGAGCAACAGACCTTAAATTACCATCCTAGTCTGAAAGATGCCTATGTAAAAATAGTGCCTTCTTACTCAACAGATCTGTTCTCAGTGTGTAAACAGAGTCAGACCTACTGACTAGTGACAAAAATAAGACTTTACAGCTTTTTCACAGCCCTGAAAAGCCAATGCAGCTGGTAGGATAGGGAAATTAGATCCTAATCCAGGTACCAGCAGAAATATTTATTAAGGGCCAATCACTTGTCTCTGTGAAGACTCTCTGATGAGCTGAGGGTTGTATAGGAGCTGCCATGGACTGAAATTCAGCTAGCAGCACATTTTGCAGTAATGAGGGAAGAAAGGAACAAGCCTGGGATTGATTTCATAGCCCAGAGGGGGTTTACAGAGCTGGCAGTCAGAGAGAAAATAATGCAGACTAGTAAAATGATTTTATGTGATATGGTCAGTAAAGTAGCTTCCACCAAACAATTGTTGCTGGGGCCTTTTCCAGGGTGAAACTGCTTTTCAGTTCACCCTTACAAATCTCACTCTGCACGTGTATGCTGATCTGCACAGAGATCTTTGCCGAAGTCAGAGCTATACTTGTCATACCTAACAGTATTTACCCATCCAGACAGCTGCAAATCCATGTCTTTCCTTCAGGACTGTGTTAAGTTAGACCCGAGCAATCCCAGGGAAATAATATGTGAAGTTTTTATAAATCTCTGTTTTGACAGACTTTGTCAGGCCAGTGTAAAACTGTTCCTTGTTCCTTGTCTTTAGATGTCCAGCGGAATGCAGCTCAAATAGTGCTAGTTCAGTCCCAAATCCACAGAGAGGGACAGACCCCTTGGTGTTTGGGGTACTAATATTCTTAGAATTTCTGTATCTTCTCCAGATTTACTTGAGAAAGCTCTGTCCCTTTCTTATTTTCATATGCAAAAGCTTGAAGAATTTGAGTCAGACAGTCTTGTCTAGGGTGAGAAACATCAACAGTTTAGTAAGAGGAGCAACAGAAACAGTTTAGTTGCTTTTACCCAGGAATAGAGTAGCTGGCAGAATTAATAAGGGGCTATCTAGTCATCCACCTGCAGATCACTTCCTTAAATAAAGATCAAGTCTAAAATTATTGTCATCTACACACTGTAGCAGTAAACGTGAAAGAACTGAAGGCCTTGGCTCAGGTCCCAGTTCCACATCACAGCCTCCACCACTGGACAGGTACGAGCTGGAGCTGTCCTCTTGTTGGCATCTCAGCTGAGAAGGGTCAGGACCAAGTAGCTTTGATGCTGAATTCCACTCTTACCCCTGGAGCTCAGGACAGAGCAGTCTGTGCTGTGGAGAAACAGAGCTTTTCAGTTTCCAGGGCTGCCAAGTTGGTGTGTTGTAGGAACACAGAACTGCGGAGAGACCTTTCTGGGTAATTCCCATTCTGTTATTGCAGGTAGCCATGTTACCTAATCTTTTCCACTAACCGACCAGAGCTCCATTTTCTAATTAGCCATGGTACCTTTGTCCAGAAGGCCATTTCAAAACAGTGCTTTTCAGCTAGAAAACAAAACAAAACAAACAACCTCCCTTTGAAAATATTAAAGGAAATAATTTTACCTCTGTTTTATTTGGGGCTTGTTTTCTGGCTGATTTAATTGTTGTATTTATCCTCTAAAACCTGTTCATCTATTAATTCATTCATATTCAGTTAAGCAAGGTATTTGAACATCTTCAGAAATGAATGTGTGATGATACTCAACTGAATATGTGCTGGCAGTGACCTACTGCTATGGATGAACAGTTTGGGTTATCAGTGGAGGGCATCTCCACTGCATTACAATGTCCATTAACATAGTGCATATCTTAGGAGATGACGGGTCAAGCCCACCCTTGAAAAACCTGTATAGAAGCTGAGGATTTGTTTAGTTTATATTGCACATTTTTCATAGGCGGGTGAGGGGCACAAGGAGACCTGAGTGGCGATGAAATAATGTTAACAGTTCCTCTTGTCCTTGCAGGCTCGGGGATCTGGAGGCGGCAGGAGACGGAATGATGCTGCCTCCCAGGACGATCATGACAAACCCTATGTTTGTGACAGTAAGTAGCACCCAGACAGCTGATTCTGCTTCCAGCCTGGTCCTACCAGCTCAGTGCACTCAGGGCTTCATCTTTTTCCTTCCAGCAAAATATTCGGCTGCTCTCTGACTTGCATGTTTGCCACCTGCTGCTGCTGCTGCTCTTGGTGTTTTTGCATGAAGGAAATAAAATTAAGTCTTCGTCAAGACTCCACTTCCCTTTGCCCTATAATAAATCATCTGTTTTCTTTCTCTTTCTCTTTTTCTGGCTTCTCTGCCTTTTGTCTTCCTTTTGCCCATGTAAGATTCACCCTCTATTTCTTTCTCTGTTTCAGATAGTTACAAACAAAAGCATAACTCAAAAATCTCCGACAAAGGTACTTCACCCCTGTTGTATCTCTTCATATACTTGGTGATTCTCTTTCCTTCAGTCCTTTTAAAATCTCACTGGGCTATATTTTGAAGGTCTTATTCTCATCCCTCACTCAGAAAGTACTCTTGTGGCATCATCAGGAGCTGAACCCTCCTAAGAAACAAACACAACTGGAATGATTTGTTTTGATACAGAATCCCTTTGAATACTGCCATGCTGTTTGACATCTCTCAGTGGGACTTCAGGTGAATTAAGGCATTGCCACAACTTAAAAATTATACCAGAGCCCAATGCCTAACCTGAAGAGGGATACCAGAGTCCTAATATGAGGAAGGACTCCAATATATTTGATACACAATGTATTCTTTTTTACGGTCTAGTCCTTGATGCTTTCCTCCTTCTTTTGATATTCTTTTTTGCTTCACTTTGTCATTTCTGTGAAGAGTGTTTATCTTACCCACATGATTTTGAGGTCCCCCATCTTAAGGCTTACTGTAGAGTGTACATGCAATAATAATTTGTGCTACTGGGTGCCTTCTGTCCTATAAGATAATAAGCTAACAACAGTTAATAGAAGTAGGAGAATAGCAAGAGGTCTTCACTTCTGTGATCCAAAAATGTTTGGTGGTTTTGAGGACAATTAGAATCCCCCTTTCTCCACTATTTACTTATCTTGCAATGTTACTGACCAACAGTTACTATATCAATCTATGGAGGCGTTTCCTGCTTATTTTTAAAAACATGAAGAAATAAGGAGCATGCATGGTAAATTACTATATTCCATGTGATCAAATCATATTCTTTTATGGTGAGACCACATGACTCTGCACAGTACAGCAATGGACGTGCTGGGTATTTTGTTTCAGCAAGGTGAATATTCTAAGGACAATGAGTAGAAATGGAAAGACTAGCAATGTGAATGGGAGTGTCTGAACACATGATCAAGGAGGAAGAGTCAGGAGATTTGTGCTGTGAATAAATAGTTTTCTTTGTGTGTTGGAAGAACTAAAATGTGTCTTCTAAGACTTTTCTGGGAGCCCAGTATCTATCTTGCTGACATCCACAGCTTTCCTCTGCTGGTATATGCATAACTGTCTTTATCTCTTTGCTGGAACATCCTTCCAAATCCAAGGACACTTGTCAGCGGTAGTAGTTTTGAACGTAATGACTCTTTATTGTCTTATCTTGCTTTGCTTTCGGATCTTATAGAGAACTCACAACATGCATAGTAGTGATTTGCACAGAGTAGATAAAACATCTAAGATACCAAAGCAGGCAGCAGAAATCTGGGCTGAAGTCAAAGTTCTGGTACATTGTTGTACTGATGGAATTTTGGCTTGGCTTACATTTTGTAGCATAAATTTCCTCTTTGGTTTTGGAAATACAAACTTTCCTATTTCATTTGGCTGATACCTTCATTTTTAAAAAAACGTATAGTTAGAGGGTGAGTCATAAGGAGTTTTGGAATCCAGACTTTACCCAGTGATTCCTCCTTTTTCATTGTAGATAGCTGAGAAGAGGGTTATGTGGTAGCAGAACTCTTTTACCTGACTGTGGAGCAGAAGGAAAGAACTGTCCCAATTGTAATGCCATCATCCTGAAGTAATATCCTGTCCTTGTTAACTTTCTGTAGAAATATTACATACAATTAATTGTGAATAATTGGCTTAAATTAAGGCCTCTTTCCTGCTTGGGTGGACCTCTTGAATCGATTTTTTTCTTTCAAATTATTTGCTAAATATTTTTATGGATGAATCTCAATCTAATTGTGTGAGGTTAGAATTGGTTTGCAGTACTCCACATGCAGATGTTTTGGGCAGATAGTTTTATTTTACATGGAAACATGCAGGTCAAAATAATGAATCTGTTTCTTGTTTGGGAAAACATGATTCCCACAATCACATTATTGGTATGAATAATTACCTTAATGGCTTGACACTTTCCTTTTTCTGTATATTATTTAATTTACCTCCAGGTTGCTTTTTCTGCCAGTGTTCTGATATTTCAGTCTGGAAAGTAACCACAAAGAAAGCTTAAGCAGATTTAAACCAAATTAATTTTCTTATTTAACTGCATGGGCACAAAAAATTATTTGTGGTAAAGAACTACTCTGCTCTTTTTTCATAGTTACACATTCATATCTTTGTGAAACAAGAATATATCACCAGGTTTCATCAGTAATAAAAAGTTATGGGAAAAAAATAGTCTATGTGTCAGCAAGATGATGCAAGAGCAGTACCCAGCTGACACTGGGTCCCTTATTTTGGAAGAAAGCAATGTTATTTCTGAAAAGGCCTGCGTTTTTTGGAAGAGACATTTAGCTATACACCAATATTAAACCTGGTCCCAATATTAAAACTGACTGGAAATATGGAATTTCTGTACGGAGGAAGGTTTTCAAAGCTCAAAATGTTTTAGCATCCTGTGCTTTTAAGAGAAGGTGGTTGGTTGATTGTTTGTGGAACAAAATACATCAGTTGATTTTATTGAGCATCTACTGTATCATAAGTTCAGAGTAAGATGTTTGACCATTCAAAGCACTGATAACATTGCTAACATCATTGTGAAATGCCTTGTTTCATCAAATCGGCAAGTGGAAAACTAGTTGGTCAGATTTTCAACCAGTTGCATCGGATAGTGTTGTGCCTTGAGCTCCTCTGGGATAAATGCTTGGATAATGAAAGTGGCAGGGCAGCCTGCTGTGAGATGGGTATAGGCTGGAGATGGTAATGTAGCCAAATGTGTCAGCTGCTGTATGAGACCAGACCCAGACCCAGCTTGAACACCTGGCCAGGAGATAGAGCAGGTGCCTTAAAGAATAGTGAAAAGTAAGGCTTGAGGAGCAAAGCAAACCCTCTGATGTCAAGCAAGAGAAGTGGAAGATATGCCACCACAGCTGTTCACGTTAAACTGGGCATGTAACTTTTAAAGGAGGGATGGAGTGAACAAATGTATGAATACCTATGTATGTAGTAAGAACTGATGTCATGTCATCGTCAAATGATCAGCTGGCGAACCGTCAGTTCTACCCCAGCAGTCTTCTTAAAATTCTTTCTATTTTTGTATTGTTTATTATAAATTATTCACTATTAAAAAAAAAATAAAAAAAAAGAGCAAGCTTCTCTGAAGTTTTATCTAGAAACTTGTATTCTGGTTTAAAAGTTGCAATCTGTTGTAACACCTGAGCTTCATGACTCCAGATGTCTACTTCCTTTAGCCAGAGCAGTTAGATTGTGCTGAATCTCTACAAGTTATTAACTTTCCTGATGTCCATCCTCATTTGTCTGCTTTCATTCTTCTCATGTTCCCACAGAGACTTAGCGACGTACATACTTCCACCTTTGTTTTCTGTTCCTCTATCTATGGAAGATTTCTTTTACCCATCTCTAAAAAGAGTTGTTTCTTTCTTTTCCTTTTACCAATATGTCCTTGTCTCCTTTTAGTCTTATTCCTGTATAAACTGCTATTTTAGCATAGCAACTTATGTTTGTATTGTATCCTTTATTCATAGTCCCTCTGAGGCCGAGATATGTATTCAGATCCATTCCTTGTGCAAAATGAGAATTGACTCAAACCTTCCTATGATCTCTGCTGGATCAGTGACTAATGCAACCTTGCATGTACCCAGAGACACTGATCCTACAGTGTTTTGTAGAGGCTGATTCTTTTGTCAGAAACTTCATTTTCAGGTTTCTCTAGTTATTTAACCTGAACTTTCTCTGCTGCAGTCTAAGACCAGGAGTTCTTGCTCTGTTCTTAGTGGATAACAATGTCTTCTTTCTATGACTGTAAACAGTTACTGGGGCTTCTTTCAACTGTGTTTTCTTCAGATCTTTTACTAAGATTGTTTTTTTTTTTTTTCTTTGATGAATCTCCAAAGGGTCTCATATAAGTAGTAGGGGCCAGAACTAAGTTGAACGTGCTGTTTTGAGGATAGAAGCAGTTCAGAAGATGAATGGTTGATACATTTACATGTAACTTACAGTTACTTGCAGAACTTGGATTTATGCAACTTGCTCTGTTATGTATTTATGAGAGGTACAGATCTGGCTGACCTGATAGGTTGTTTAGTGAACCATTTTCAGTGCATGACACTCCTCTCCAGTGCTGTGTCATGTTTCAGTCTCAAAGGAGTTTTCATCCTTGTCCACCATATAAGTTGATATTTAATATACCATTTGCTATAGCTTCTTGTTCCTTCCCTGTTCAACTTGCTTCTACTCAGGCAGATTATCTATCAGCTTTAGTTTCCTATTATACTGCTTTGTCCTGTTTATAGTGTGTTTTATTTATTTATACTAGATGTCATATTAATATTTACTAATTATGTTACTGTTTGAAATAATTCTTTGGTTAATGAAGCTCATATGATATATTTTTATTATTATTCCAGTAGTTTTGTTAACAGTCAGTTCTCTGCATATTTGATTCTTTCACTCTCTATTCCACCCTTTGAATTTATGATGAAAACAGAGGTGAGCGTTGGGCCCAAAATAGACCCTTTCAGGTGCTTGAAGGTACCTTATGAAGTTTTTTTTTAAAAATAGGCTCTTAATTCTGATCGATTTCAACTGGAGGTAGGATCCTAAATATTTTTTCCTGAATATCCCACTAACTGCCTATCTACTTGTATTGTGCCTACAGATCATATAAGGCTTGGTCTCTAAGTGGACACTTTGAACTTGCCTTTGAACTACTAATAATTATTTTTTAAAATGCTTGATCCTACACCTAAATCATTATAGGTTGAAACACCCTCCTGCTTTTTTTCTGTAAGTTCATCATCCAGCAGGCCATTGAAATTTCATTATTCTGAGGTTAGCTTTTTTCTTCTCCATTCCATTTCTCCACTAAATTTATTGTAGATTCTGCCAACAAAAGGTTGGAATCTTCAGGTAGTTTAAGGGATTTAAGATTAACAGATTCCCCTGAGTTTCAATAGGTACCGAGGATCTCTCTCTTTTAGTTTCCTTAGAAAATCCCAGTTAAATGCTATATTGTTCTAGCATGACTTGCCAAATGCAATTCCTTGAGGCCTATTCTTTAGGGACTATTTTATTGTATATGTTTGTGAAGTGACGGCTCTTGTAATTACCTTGCTAACTTCACCTGCCTTCTTTCTCTCCTTGAAATGGACCTGATCGTGTCATACTCAGTTTAACAAACATCTCATTGATTCTCTGGAAGGATTGGTGGAATACAAAAGGCCTACAAGATAAATAGTGATTTAGCTTGATTTTTACCAGTTCTTTGAGACTTAATCTGTTGTCTTAATTCTTATGGATACCATGAATTAATCCAACTTCTGCTTCTTAGCACAGACCTTTGGTTAAATATCACAGTGACAAGCTGATTTGAACATGCTTTGACTATAGCATTATGTTTTTTACATGCTTCTCATAAATCTCCATCATAACTTCAGCTTCCCTTTAAACTATTAGCAGTTTAAGCCCTAAATCATCTCCTGGTATTATCCTTTCTAGTGAATCCCTAAGTAGTTAATAAGCAATAAGATCTAGAACAAATGATTGTTCAGATGAGCCCAACAAACAGCCCTCCCACCATAGCTGCTATATTTGTCATTCACCAACTACATTATTGGTAGAAAATCCAAGATCAGAGAGGCAAGGACACTTTTTTTTCTTTTTTTTTTTTTTTAATATTGAATAACATAGACCTGGAGTAGAGCACATGGTAAGAGAGGAGTAGTATTGACTCTGATAGTTGAATGTTTTCTACTCATATAGGCTACCTGTTTAGTCCTTTGCTCGTGCTAGCAATTAATTTATTGAAATGTGGACATATATATTGTTGACTTCTTCATGTTTTGTGCTGGAGTTCAGTGTTCCTGTTATCTTGATACCGCAGGTAGATTCTGGGACTTGTCCTCAGCGGGCACTGAAACAAGACTGTTTACTACCTACAGAAGATCCCTTAGGAAATGGATCACTACATACTGCTGTAATACTAGAGGTGTATAGCACGACAGTACTGATCAAAGAGGGACAAACATAATGCCTTTTCATCAGTGGAGGTCAAAATACACTGTTAGCATTCAAGATCTCTAGATGTGCCAGAGTGTGGGCATAACTGTAAGAAGGGAGATTATAGTACCAAACCAGTGCAAAACAAGGAATGTCTTTTTTGGAGTGGAGGGAATTGTGGGACAGGAAGATAACTTTGAGGAATGACTGCCTGCCAGCTGTTAACTTAAGATTTAGTGTTTGACACAGCCCAGCTGAGAAGAAAGAACAGGAGGCAAAGGAGAAAAGCAAAGAAAGACAAAGAGGGGGGCAAGATTCAGTGACAAAAAAAAAAAAAAAGCAAGCATGTACTCCCCCAATTTCCTGTTTCCACTAAAAACATGGATTGTTTCCTTCTGTCTCCTACTGGTGACAGATTGTGCAAAATGTATGTGGAGAGCTGGCTGGAACATAGCTCACAGCCTGCCAAGGACCAAATGTGTAACAATTTCAAAATGACAGCAACACAGCCATTAAATATTTGATGAGGAAGTCTTTTAAGTCATAGATTTCAAGTCCGCTTTTAAAGCAGGGGAAGTATTTTATATTAATTTTACTCATTGAAAAATGTAAACAGAGTGAGAATTTGCTTATCCAAAGAGTTGCAGGCTGTTACAGGCCAGAACTTAGAACAGAGCTCTCTTTTATGAAACACTCAATGCTTGTGATTAAACAGTCTGCAAATGATGTTTTTTCCCCCATAACACAGTTGTGTAACGTCTTCATTTCAGTCTTGAAGGAAAGTAAGGTTCATCACAGCAGAGTGTCTGGTGGCCTAATAAAGTCTCTCCCTCTTCCCCATTTATGGTGTTTCATCTGCACTACAGTACTACTACTTACTTAACCAGCTTGTTCCTAAGATGGCATTCACATCAGGTTATAGCGAAAATATATCCTTTGAATGCAGGAGGAATTGGAGTGGGTTACGTTCTACAAACTCCCGCTGCTTTCATTGGTCTTGGCTACGTAATTAAAGATCAAGTCAACTTCCCAGTGTTGAGATTCAGGATGAAATCTACCACATGCAAGGATGATGAGCCTATCCAGCAAGGAAAATTAAAGATAAAAAAAGTTAAAGCTGCTGAAAAAAAGGCAAGGCCACCCGGCAAAGTTTATGAAAGGCATACTCTCACTTGCTATGTGTGAGCTGCATAGCGTTAACAGCTAATCAGTAGCATGCATTTCAGACTGGGAGAACCAGTTCTCATTATGCGTTTGTCAGCTAGGAGAATGAGAAAGATGTGGTGTAAGCACTGGTCTGGATGCTGGAACTCATGAATTGCAGCCCTGGTAATGACAAAGAATCACTGTGTGGGCAAGTCACTTAACCCTTCTGTGGTTCTTTTTTTTTCAGAAGTGAAATAAGAATAGTATTTCCCACTCAGGAATATGGAGGAAGATTAATTAATGTTTGAAAAGCCAGTCTTGCAGTGGGAAGAGTTATATAAGAGCTAAGTGTTTATTAATGATCACCCTTTTATAGAAACTACTTCTTAGCACCGTGATATGGTAGATTAATAAAATGTGCTCTATCTGGAAAATAAGAGATTAGGGTGAATTCAGGAGGATTCAGTCTGTTGCAGAAACCATGACTTAGCTTTTATTCTAGCAAAGTCTCACGGAAGCCAATGCTTCTTTTGCCTGACTAATATCATTATACCCTTTTTCCCCTGCAAAAGTTTAATTTGCTTGGGGAATAGGAAATCTCTGCAGTTTCAACTTATGGCATTGGTTCGGACTTCTTCCATGGCAGAACATGGATTTCAAAGGTGGAAAAGTCTTGACATCAAGAAAAAAAGCTGCTGGAAGCTGAAAATCTTTAGTCCTACAAAGGATTTGCTGGGACTGCGTAAACAGAACACTTTTGCCTCAGCTCTGGTTAAAAAGTCCTTTAAATTCCTTTTTAGCTAGGCATGTCTGAGCTTGCTGACACCCTTGAAGGCCATCTGAAAGAGTTTTGGCAGTGGGAAGAGCTCAGCTGCAGAATTAGTACTGCCTCAGCTTATATTGATGCTTACTGTTTTTTCCTGGTGAGCTGATACTTTTTTTTGCTGGAGACGGGTGAGTCTGCAGACCTGTCTGATTTCCTATGCCATCCTAAACTCTGCAGCTAAAATCCCTGCAGGATCCTGTAGGGAATGGAGGCAAGGCCACAGCCTTGGGACTTTCTGCTGGGAACGCGAGTTTCCTTTTGTGCATGGACAGAGAGAGATGCATGAGACCTATATTCAAGAACATGGTCCTCTTGTAAGATAACAACGGTAGAGCTAGAATCGTGGGTATGTTTTCAGGTAGACCTGAACGAAACGAAGTCTGGTAGAATTTCTAGAAAGAATTTTGTTTTTATATTTAAGACTCCTTCTAATAGGCAAATGGGACTGCGTTTTAGAGCTTATCTGATTTTGCAGGTAGGTTATCATTAACACAGGATCAAGCTATGTAAGAGCAAGATAGCGTTGGGTAGTATGTATCACACAGCTATTAACTCCAAGTGCCTCCTCCTTTGTCAGTACAGCACTGATCGTCTGGAAGTGCTCTGAAAATAAGTAGACAGAAGTTTTTGAGCAGTATCAGTAATTCATAGCAGAAGAATTATTTTTTAACTTTCATCTTCAAATGCACACAAGTAAGAGGGATAGAGTGAGATACTTAGGCTGATACTCCAATAATCTGCTAGAAATGTAAATCTCTCTCCATTCTAAGAAATGCCTTACCATTGTGTAATTAGAGGGGGTTATCTTTCTGAAATAATTAAAACAGTGAACATTTCGTAGCGCTCTCTGTTTTGATGATTACTTCTGTGTTACGCTTTTTCCACTATTCAAAAAGTGGAGACAAAATCTTACAGGACTGTGGCTATCTCGTTGTTTGACTCTCTGTCAGCATGCTCGTCTCTGTTCCACTGCTTGTCTGTCCACTTGCTCTGTAGGACTGCAGAGGAGTAATTTCCCTCTCCAGAATCCATTAGAAGAATACATGGCTGGTACTAGAAGAAGTGGAGAGCATGCATCTAACCGCAGTCTGGTTTTTCAAAATGTCTGGCAATGGAATTAGGTTTTGAAGTGCTAAGGATTGGACAACTGGCCCAAGTCAGAGTTGACCTATAGATGAATCCTGTATATTTTAGAACTCAAAACCATTGTGCTAGTAGGTATTGTACTAAGTTATAACAACGCACTCATGCTGATGTAAAAAGTGCTAAAGCATTGAAGTACTTCAGCCTGAACAACAGGCCCCAAGCTGAAGCTGCTAACTTAGTCTGGAATCGTTAACAAAGTACGTAAACTCGCTAGTGAAAGAGGCAGCCTAGAATATAATCAGTAGTGAGGACAAAATGCTGAGAATGTATCCAACTTCCCTTGTTTAGCCTTGTTCAAGGCTGAGAACTCACGTATTTGGCCTTGTTAGAAACTCCCTTGGTCTCCCCCCCGCCCCGAGCCCCGGCCAGGCTTTGGGTGGAATCCAACAGGAGAATGAAACCAGAAATTTTCTGCTCAAAACAAAGGTGCCAGCTATTCTGGCTTGCCGATCTCTGGTATATAAGGCTGGACCTGCTTACAGCGACTTTGGAAGCCTCACCTATGGGTGGACACACCCCGTAGGATTTCCCACTTGCTGGGACAGGCTCACATATGAGATGAGAGCAGATGCTTCAAAGAATGGATGTGCATATGTATCTGGGCATTTTATTTCTCCCCAACTTTCCCCCCTCCCTCCTGCATGAGTTCTCAATTCTAAATCAAGAGCATTCAAAGACTTAAGAAAACTGTGGCTAAGGACACATTACATTTGTAAAAAGCTTTCGTCCTGTTATGATGACTGTGTGATCATCACCTTGCAGAATGCAGAAAACTGGAATAAAAGTATCTGATATTCCAGTTCACTCATTCATATCATGAGGTTGTTTTACATGTTTCTTATAAGGCAAAGTATTTTCCTTGAGGGAGTCTGCAAATCAGCCAGAAGAGATGGAGAATGAAATATGTTCTCATTATAGGCTTTGATTTACAATTTTCTATCATCTCTTCCAGAATGTGGATCATCAGTTGGCTTTTTGTGAGTAGTAGCAGAAAGGTGTCATAATGGAAGTTTTACTTACATGTAAATGAATAATTGGGGTGGGTCTTTTTATATCTTTTTGTAATTTATGGAACGTTATGACATTCCCAGACTTGGGTGTCTGGGGAATGGGAAGTAAATATCTATATACATTGTAGGATGCATTTTTAGTAATGGGGCTGAGTGAAGATTTTAGGAGTGGATGGTGACTTTCCCCCTGGAGATTTTTTCAAAGGGTCTAAAAACAAGACAGAGAACTAAAGACTGCTGGGTTCTGCTCTCTCTTCTGGCACCACTTCCTTTGCCTTCCTAAGCAAGCTATGCAAGACGGACTACTGGGCATGACATTTATTCCTGTGTGAAATCCTTGAGGTTAATGAAGCTAATAAAGTGACTGAAAATGTGGATGGGAGTAAAAATTCACAGGAAGGGCACTAAGCTTCTTTGCCTTTGTTTCCTGATCTTTTAAAATGACAATAATTGTATTTGCTAGACAGAATAGCTGTATAAAAGAGGACGTTCAGAGACTGCTTTGAAGATGAAGAGATAACTTTTAGAGACATTAACATGAATTAAAAACTTTATAGAAGCTGAATTTGTATGTAATGAATCTTATGAAGCTTGCCCTTGTGGTGAGCTCCCTGTGAAAATGTAGACCTTTCATCGCCCTGAATTATTTGATCCTGTTCTTAATATCTGTTGACTTAGTCCTAAAATAAACAGAAGTTCAGAAGGAGAATTCTCAGTCACACATTGCATTATTTATTGGGATGCTGAATATGAAGTTTACCTGGGCAAATAAGTATCACTACTACATGTTGTTCTAGCAAGAAACTGTGGATGATTTCCATCTCCTTGCCTTGACTAGGAATCTGTGAATAAAGCTATTTATTACCCTTTTACAGAAAACATTTATTTTAAAAAATAAAAATACCGTTTCCTTTACTCAGAGATTCGTAATGAAGAAAATAGTGTCCTTTCTTCTCAGTCCAGTTCCTATTGCTGTGCATGGTGCAGCACCAACATGGGAACTGGCATTTCATTTCGTTTTGTGTGCAATCACGTTTAGTAATCTTAGCAGAGAGGATTAGGGCTGTATGAGCTGCGGAGACTGAATATGCATTTGCCTGGGCCTTTAGGAAGGTCTGCTGGCAGCACGGTGGGCAGAAAGCTTGTTTGGGGACCTGTGGCTGCAGGGTGGCCCTTCTGTCACCTTTCACCAGTGTCGGCTGGAAGAGTTTCAGGCAGGCGCGCGGATTGTGTGGTGCTGCTCTCGGGGGAGAAGGGAGCGTTACTTGAGAGGATGCTGACATTGTTACAGGTCACACTGATGTTTCCATTCTCTCTTCCCCTCCCTCGTATCTCCTTTCCTCCCAGTCTGTGGCAAGCGTTACAAGAACAGGCCTGGGCTGAGCTACCACTATGCTCACACCCACCTCGCCAGCGAAGAGGGTGATGAAGCCCGCGAGCAGGAGACCCGCTCTTCACCTGTCCACAGAAATGAAAACCACAAACGTGAGTAGTATTTTCCCTTTCCCTTTGAGATCCTTTTCAGGGATGTTGCCTCCACCCTGTCTTTGCCTTGCAGAGGCTGGCGTGATTGTCTGGCTCCGTTGTGAGTGATTGGGACCTGGATGCTTGGAGCTAATCAGCCGCAGCTCACACGGGTGCTGGCTTAGCTAGTCAGAAATTCATTTCAAACCCAGCATTATCTCTGCAGCAAGTCACTTTTCCATTACTGCTCCTGTGGGGAGGAGGTGGCAAGGAGCGGGGGGAAGAGAAGAGACGCCCAACCTGCCCATCATCAAGCAGCCTCCCAGTGACTGTTAGCAGGGATGTCAAGGAAATACACATCCAGTAGTTTGAGGGGGGTGCCTTTGTTTTGCCTTTGAATAAGAGACATTTATCCATGCCTCAGGTTTTTAGGTATGAAATTCACACCTGTCCCCCTTGTCCTTGCATCTCCTTTCCAAACACCTTACCCTCAATTTTACCAAAAGCTGCTTCTTAGTTACAGTTTGGGAAAATCTATGAAAAAGCATCAGTACTGATCTGCGAGGAAGAGATCTGGAACATGAGAGGAGAGAAGAGTTATGTGCTGAGATTCCACACTCTGGTACAGAGATGAAAGAAATTCTCAGTAGTCCAGATGACCCTATTTGACTGTCCTTCCTCTGCTTCTTAGCCATGGAACTGGGAGACAAGGAGACTGCGTTTTGCAAGTCTCTAAGCCCCTGTTTCTCAGTTTTCCAGTGTGCAATACTATGAGATGTTTGCTTTCACCTTGGGATTTGTGTAGATAGCTTTGTTCACTTTTAGAAAGTCCTTTCAGATTGCCATGTGAACTGAGTCATTTTACTTCAAAGTAATGAACAATGTGGACAAAGCAATGAAATGCCTGTGAGGAAAAATATCCAGGCAAACACTTTCTAATACATTAAGAAGAACTAGGAGAAATCTGGAAGTAGGAAAACATTTTATTTCTAGGCAGGATAATTGATACTTGTCCCCAGGGAGGTGTGGGAGGGGGTTTCCTTCCTCCAAAGCATCTGCTACTAGCCACTGTCTGAGCTTGAAGGGCCGTTTAGTGTGATCCCATTTGGCAGTCCCTACATTTCTGTCACTTTTATGCTCTACCTTTTAGTTATTCACATGTTTTGTAGGTTCACAGCAAAAGTCATTTTGACTCCTCCAGCTGTTGATAAACTTGAGCTGTCAATGCACTAAGAGTGACTGCTTGGGCAGGCTAGAGAATGTTGGTGTTCAGCCAATAGCTTTTGTTTACTTAGCATTTGCATCATCTCTGTTGGGGTTTTTTGGTGTTTTTGTTGGGTTCCCCCCGCCTTTGCTGCAGTAGTCACTAATAGTTGCAATTCTGGGAGGCGTATTGCAAATCGGTATTGAATTAATATTGATAGTGGCCTTGCACAGATGCCCATACAAATAAGGGTAGTGTCCCCTGCCCTTCAGCTTGTGGTAGAGGCCGAGGACAGTTTCAGTCCTTACATTTCTAGTGCTTAAGAATGATAGAAGTTAGCAAGAAGAGGAGCTAGGAAAGCTGTGGTAAGGTTAGGAATGGCCAGCCTTGGCCCATGGAAAGAAAGGTGCATTCTACGCTATGGGAAAGGGTAGAGCAGGAGCTGCTGGGGCTCGTGTTCCTCCAGAGCTCTTGTGTGATGCATGTGGCTGAGGGAAGCTGCTGACGCTCAGATCCCCAAACAGGCAGAAGTTTAGAACCAGTGGTGTAAACCACTCTGAGGTTCAGGTTCCTGAGCAGAAAGAATCTGCTTAACAACCAGCCAGGAGCCAGTGAGGTACAGGCAACAGCCATGCAAATGTGAAGATCACCCCTGGGGAAAGTCCCAGACGCCGGAAGGTAACTCTCCCAAATGGCTGAGCTGTCGCAGGAGCTGTTTGTTCCTTTTTGCCTGTTTGTTTGTTTACAGCCTTGAGCTCAGATCTTGCATCTTTGCTCTTTCACTTACTGATATTTAATTTATGCTGCCATTTATCTTCCATGTGAATGCTAATTGTCCACATTGCTAATGTGCAGTCATTAAATGGTCCCTTTGTACAGGGGGATGGTGGGGAGCCAGGGCATCAGATCCTTCCTCTCCCCTAAGAACTGCTAGGCATGTGTTATGAATTAGATTTGACAGGTCTGCAGTGTCGCAGGGCTGGGGCTTCAAGAATCCTCTCTGCATGGGCTTGGGGGGTTGGGGGGACATTG